>NW_026967974.1:0-35000 GCF_028390025.1 Pseudophryne corroboree
CCCTCACCTGCCGCCCCCTGCCTGTCCCCTTCTATTCCCCTCACCTGCCGGCCCCCTGCCTGTCCCCTTCTATCCTCCTCACCTGCCGCCCCTGCCTGTCCCTTGCTTTCCCCTCACCTGCGCCCCCTGCCTCGTCCCTTCTATCCCCCTCACCTGCACCCCCCTGCCTGTCCCCTTCTATCCCCCTCACCTGCCGCCCACTGCCTGTCCCCTTCTATCCCCCTCACCTGCCGCCCCCTGCCTGTCCCCTTCTTCTCCCCTCACCTGCCGCCCCCTGCCTGTCCCTCTCTATCCCCTCTCCTGCCGCCCCCTGCCTGTCCTCTTCTATCCCCCTCACCTGCCGGCCCCCCTGCCTGTCCTCTTCTATCCCCATCACCTGCCGCCCCCTGCCTGTCCTCTTCTATCCCCCTCACCTGCCGCCCCCTGCCTGTCCTCTTCTATCCCCCTCACCTAGCCACCCCCTTCATCTGCCATCCCCTGCCTGTCCCCTTCTATCCCCTCATCTGCCACCCCCTTCATCTGCCATCCCTGCCTGTCCCTTCTATCCCCCTCACCTGCCGCCCCCTGCCTGTCCTCTTCTATCCCCCTCACCTGCCGCCCCCTGCCTGTCCTCTTCTATCCCCCTCACCTGCCGCCCCCTGCCTGTCCTCTCCTATCCCCCTCACCTGCCGCCCCCTGCCTGTCCCTCTCTATCCCCCTCACCTGCCGCCCCCCTGCCTGTCCCTCTCTATCCCCCTCACCTGCCGCCCCCTGCCTGTCCCTCTCTATCCCCCTCACCTGCCTGTCCCCTTCTAATCCCCATCACCTGCCGCCCCCCTGCCTGTCCTCTTCTATCCCCCTCACCTGCCGCCCCCTGCCTGTCCTCTTCTATCCCCCTCACCTGCCGCCCCCTGTCCTGTCCTCTTCTATCCCCCTCACCTGCCGCCCCCTGCCTGTCCCTCTCTATCCCCCTCACCTGCCGCCCCCTGCCTGTCCTCTTCTATCCCCCTCACCTGCCGCCCCTGCCTGTCCCCCTTCTATCCCCCTCACCTGCCGCCCCCTGCCTGTCCCCTTCTATCCTCCTCACCTGCCGCCCCCTGCCGGTCCCCTTCTATCCCCCTCATCTGCCACCCCCTTCATCTGCCATCCCCTGCCTGTCCCCTTCTATCCCCCTCACCTGGCCGCCCCCCTGCCTGTCCCCTTCTATGCCCCTCACCTGCCCCCCCCGCCTGTCCCCCTTCTATCCCCCTCACCTGCCGCCCCTTGCCTGTCCTCTTCTATCCCCCCCTCACCTGCCGCCCCTGCCTGTCCCCTTCTATCCCCTCACCTGCCGCCCCCCTGCCTGTCCTCTTCTATCCCCCTCACCTGCGCCCCCTGCCTGTCCCCTTCTATCCCCCTCACCTGCCGCCCCCTGCCTGTCCTCTTCTATCCCCCTCACCTGCCGCCCCCTGCCTGTCCCCTTCTATCCCCTCACCTGCCGCCCCCTGCCTGTCCCCTTCTATCCTCCTCACCTGCCTGCCCCCTGCCTGTCCCCTTCTATCCCCTCACCTGCCGCCCCTTTCTATCCCCCTCACCTGCCGCCCCCCTGCTGTCCCCTTCTATCCCCCTCACCTTGCCCCCCCCTGCCTGTCCCTTCTATCCCCCTCACCTGCCGCCCCATTCTATCCCCCTCACCTGCCGCCCCCTGCCTGTCCCCCTTCTCTCCCCTCACCTGCTGCCCCCTGCCTGTCCCCTTCTCTCCCCCTCACCTGCCGCCCCCTGCCTGTCCCTCTCTATCCCCCTCACCTGCCGCCCCTGCCTGTCGCCTTCTATCCCCCTCACCCTGCCGCCCTGCCTGTCCCCTTCTATCCCCCTCACCTGCCGTCCCTGCCTGTCCTCTTCTATCCCACTCACCTGATGTCCCTTGCCTGTCCCCTTCTATCCCCCCTCACCTGCCGCCCCTGCCTGTCCTCTCTATCCCCCTCACCTGCGCCCCCTGCCTGTCCCCTTCTATCCTCCTCACCTGCCGCCCCCTGCCTGTCCCTCTCTATCCCCCTCACCTGCCGCCCCCTGCCTGTCGCCTTCCTATCCCCATCACCTGATGTGACACCGCAACCCTGGCACTCCACATGCATTCCTACTGTCCACTTTCTGTCAAGAACCTCATCTCCCAGTCATCAAACCCCGGCGCCCCTATTCCACTGTCAACTCGCTCCTCTGCCCCCCCCCCCCCCCCCCCCTCCTTACCTCCTACCAACTCTGACATCTCTCTTCTCTGTATCTAGTGTGGAAGTCATGGCCCTCAGCCGTTCCTCACCCCCCTCCACCTCCCCATGTGACCCTATCACCTCCCACCTCCTCCGCTACCTCTCTTCTTCTGCCTGTTCCCATCTTGCCATCTCATTCTCTCCTCTCATCAGACACTGTCCCCTCTGCCTTCCATCATGCTCTTGTCTCCCCTATTCTTAAAAAACCTTCCCTTCATCCAACCAATCTCTCCAACTATCGACCATCCTCTCTCCTCCTAACTCCTTGTGCGTATTGTCTACATCCGCCTGTCTTTCCTCAAACTCACTGCTTGTCCCATTCCAGCCTGGCTTCCGTCCTCTCCACTTCACTGATACTGCCCTCGCTGAAGTCTACAAAGACCTCCATGCTGCCAGATCCAATGGTCACTACTCTCTGCTTATTCTCCTTCACCTCTCTGCTGCATTGGACACTGTGGACCACCCTCTGCTGCAATTACTTTTCTCTAGCATCCACAAGGGATATTGGGGACAGAATTCGTACCATGGGGTGTAGACGGGTCCAAAGGAGCACGTGCACTTTAAACATTCTACCACTGGGTGTGCTGGCTCCTCCCCTCTGTGCCCCTCCCACAGCTCAGTTTGATAAAGTGCCCTCAGGAGAGAATGCACACTCTGCAGCTCCAGAGTTTTTCTTCATTTTTATTTCTAAATTTCTCTAACGTCCTAGTGGATGCTGGGGACTCCGTAAGGACCATGGGGAATAGACGGGCTCGCAGGAGACAGGGCACTTTAAGAAATAATTTGGATACTGGTGTGCTCTGGCTCCTCCCTCTATGTCCCTCCTCCAGACCTCAGTTTGAATCTGTGCCCGGACGAGCTGGGTGCTGTTTAGTGAGCTCTCCTGAGCTTGCTAATAAGAAAGTATTTTGTTAGGTTTTTTTTATTTTCAGGGAGCTCTGCTGGCAACAGACTCCCTGCATCGTGGGACTGAGGGGAGAGAAGCAGCCCTACTCACTGTGGATAGGTCCTGCTTCTTAGGCTACTGGACACCATTAGCTCCAGAGAGATCGAACACAGGAACTCACCCTTGGTCGTCCGGAGCCGCGCCGCCGTCCCCCTCGCAGAGCCAGAAGACTGAAGCCGGCGAGTAAAGCAAGAAGACGTCAAAATCGGTGGCAGAAGACTCCTGTCTTCAGATGAGGTACCGCACAGCACTGCAGCTGTGCGCCATTGCTCCCACATTACACCCACAGACTCCGGTCACTGTCGGGTGCAGGGCGCAGGGGGGGGGGGGGGGGCGCCCTGGGTAGCAATTAAGTACCTCCTGGCAAAGTGGGCATATATACAGTTGGGCACTGTATATATGCATGAGCCCCCGCCATTATTTACACAAAATCGCGGGACAGAAGCCCGCCGCTGAGGGGGCGGGGCTTCTTCCTCAGCACTCGCCAGCGCCATGTTTTTTCTCCACAGCACCGCTGAGAGGAAGCTCCCCAGTCTCTCCCCTACAGTTACACGGTAGAAGAGGGTAAAAAGAGAGGGGGGGGGGGGCACATAATTAGGCGCAAAAATCAATATAAACAGCAGCTACTGGGTTAACATTAAGTTACTGTGTTATTCCTGGGTTAATAGCGCTGGGGTGTGTGCTGGCATACTCTCTCTCTCTCCAAAGGGCCTTATGGGGGAATTGTCTTCAGATGAGCATTCCCTGAGTGTGTGTTGTGTCTGTACATGTGTGTCGACATGTCTGAGGTAAGAGGCTCCCATAAGGAGATGGAGCAAATATGTGTGTGTGAGAGGGTGTCTCCGTCGACAACGCCGACACCTGTTTGGATATGTGTAATTAAGTGCTAAGGTGAATTTATTGCACAAAAGATTAGAGAAAAGACAGGAATTCTACCCATGTCTGTCCCTATGTCGCAGAGACCTTCAGAGTCTCTCAATGATCACTATCCAAAATAATAGACACTGATATCGACACGGAGTCTGACTCCAGTGTCGACTACGATAATGCAAAGTTACAGCCAAAATGGCAGAAAAGTATTCAATATATGATTATTGTAATAAGATGATTTGCATATCACTGATGACTCATCTGTCCCTGACACAAGGGTACACATGTCTAAGGGGAAGAAAGCTGAGGTAAATTTCCCTCCTCTCATGAGGAAAAAGAGCGGGAATCTCCAGACGTGAGACTGCAGCTTCCCACAAAGAATTCTCTGGCAATATCCTTTCCCCACTAGGGCCAGGATACGATGGGAATCTTCCCCTAGGGTGTCACAAAAGGCAGCCCTGATGTTACAGCTATTCTCAGGGATCCTGCAGATAGCGTGCACATTCTAGTATACTACTCAGACCGGCGATTGTGTCGGCATGGGTTTATAGCGCTGTGGCAGCGTGGACAGGTACCTTATCAGCAGAGATTGAGACCCTAGTATGTATATAGATATATATATATTAAAGATGCTGTCTTAAGAGATATGTATATATAAAGCATGCCCATAGAGACATGAGTATACTGGGTCCTAGAGTCAAAGCTATGTCGATTTCTGCTTGACGTGTCCTGCACAATATGCAATGGACAGATGATGCCGACTTAAGAGGCATATGGAAGGCTGAGGATTGTGTGGAGAAGGGTTCTCGGACCTGGTCTCCACAGCTATAGCTGATAATTCTGATGTTTTGCACGACATTATCAAATGCAGCCTTTCGAATAGAGACAAGAAAGTCCGAGGTGCGTCCTTTCTTGCCAGAGGCGGGGGAAGAGAAAAGAAGCTGCACAACACAGCTAGCTCCCAGGAACAGAAGTCCTCCCCGGCCTCTACAAAAATCCACCGCATGTCGCTGGGGCTCCACAGGCGGAGCTAGGCCCGATGGGGGCACGCCTTCGAAAGTTCAGCCACAAGTGGGTTCACTCCCTGTTAGATCCCTGGGCAATAGATATTGTGTCTCAGGGATACAAGCTGGACTTTGAGAGGATGCCCCCTCACCGACGGCCCTGCCGGCTTCCCCCCACGAGAGGGAAACAGTGTTAACTGCAATTCACAAATAGTATCTTCAGCAGGTGGTGGTCAAGGTTCCCCTCCTTCAACAAGGAGTTGGGTTATTATTTGACCATGTTGTAGTCCCGAAACCAGACGGTTCGGTCAGACCCATATTGAATTTAAAATCCCTGAACATATACCTGAAAATGTGCAAGTTCAAGATGGAATCGCTAAGAGCGGTCGTTGTAAGCCTGAAAGGTGACTCGGGACATAAAGAATGCATACCTTCAGGTCCCTATTTATCTACCTCATCAGGCGTACCTCCTCAGAATTGCGGTACGGGATTGTCATTACCAATTTCAGACGTTGCCGTTTGGTCGCTCCACGGCCTGGAGAATATTCACCAAGGTAATGGCGGAAATGATGGTGCTTCTGCGGAAGCAAGGTGTCACTATTATCACGTACTTGGACGATCTCCTCATAAAAGCGAGATCAAGAGAGCAGTTGCTGAACAGCGTATCACTTTCTCTGGAAGTATAACGGCAACACGGCTGGAGTCTATATATTCCAAAGTCGCAGTTGGTTTCTACAGCTCATCTGCCTCTCCTAGGCATGATCCTAGACACAGACCAGAAAAGGGTTTATCTTCCGATAGAGGGAGCTCAGGAGCTCGTGACACTGGTCAGGAATCTATTAAAACTGAAACAGGTGTTAGTGCATCACTGCTCTCGAGTCCTGGGAAGGATGGTGGCATCATAAGAGGCCATTCCCTTTGGCAGGTTCCATGCGAGGACCTTCCAGTGGGACTTACTGGACAAGTGGTCCGGATCACATCTTCAGATGCATCGGTTAATCACCCTATCCCCCAGGGCCAGGGTCTCTCTCCTGTGGTGGCTGTAGAGTGCAGATTCGGCATTCAGGACTGGGTCCTGGTGACCACGGATGCAAACCTCCGAGGGGGGGGGGGGGGGCAGTCACACAGGTAAGATATTTCCAAGGGCTGTGGTCAAGTCAGGAGACTTGCCTTCACATCAATATCCTGGATCTAAGGGCCATATACACCGCCCTACATCAAGCGGAGTCCCTGCTTCGCGACCAACCGGTTATGATTCAGTCAGACAATATCACCGCAGTGGCTCATGTAAACCGCCAAGGCGGCACAAGGAGCAGGGTGGCGATGGTAGAAGCCACCAGAATTCTTCGCTGGGTGGAGAATCACGTACGCGCACTGTCAGCAGTGTTCATTCCGGGAGTGGACAACTGGGGAGCAGACTTCCTCGGCAGGCACGACCTCCACGCGGGAGAGTGGGGACTTCATCAAGAAGTCTTCACGCTGATTGCAAGTCGGTGGGAACTGCCACAGGTGGACATGATGGCATCCCGCCTCAACAAAAAGCTGCAGAGATATTGCGCCAGGTCAAGAGACCCTCAGTCGATAGCTGTGGTCGCACTGGTGACACTGTGGGTGTTCCCGTCGGTCTATGTATTTCCTCCTCTTCCTCTCATACCCAAGGTGCTGAGAATTATAAGGAAAAGTCGAGTGAGAACAATACTCTTTGTTCCGGATGGGCCAAGAAGGACTTGGTATCCAGATCTGCAAGAGATGCTCACAGAGGACCCATGGCCTCTGCCTCTAAGACAGGACTTGTTGCAACAGGGGCCCTGTCTGTTCCAAGACTTACCGCGGCTGCGTTTGACAGCATGGCGGTTGAACGCCGGCTCCTAACAGAAAAAGGCATTCCGGATAAAGTCATTCCTACGCTGATCAAGGCTAGGAAGGACGTGACAGCGAAACATTATCACCGTATATGGCGAAAATATGTTGCTTGGTGTGAGGCTAGGAAGGCCCCCGCGGAGGAATTCCAGCTGGGCAGTTTCCTTCACTTCCTGCAGTCAGGAGTGTCTTGGGCCTGAAATTGGGTTCCATTAAGGTCCAGTTTTCGGCCCTGTCTATTTTCTTTAAAAAAAGAACTGGCTTCTCTGCCTGAAGTTCAGACATTTGTAAAGGGAGTGCTGCATATTCAGCCACCTTTTGTGCCACCAGTGGCACCTTGGGATCTTAACGTGGTGTTGAGTTTCCTAAAGTTACATTGGTTTGAACCACTTAAAACCGTGGAGTTAAAATATCTCACGTGGAAGGTGGTCTTGCTATTAGCCTTGGCTTCGGCTAGGCGTGTGTCAGAATTAGCGGCTTTGTCACATAAAAGCCCCTATCTGGGTTTCCATATGGACAGAGCGGAATTGCAGACACGTTCACAATTCCTGCCAAAAGTGGTGTCATCTTTTTATATAAACAACCTATTGTGGTGCCTGTGGCTACTCGTGACTTGGAGGATTCCGAGTTACTTGACGTAGTCCAGGCTTTGAAGGTTTATGTAGCCAGAACGGCTAGAGTCAGGAAAACTGAGTCGCTGTTTATCCTGTATGCATCCAACAAGCTGGGTGCTCCTGCTTCAAAGCAAACTATTGCTCGCTGGATCTGTAACACGATTCAGCAGGCTCATTCTGCGGCTGGATTGCCGATGCCAAAATCGGTAAAAGCCCATTCCACAAGGAAGGTGGGCTCTTCTTGGGCGGCTGTCCGAGGGGTCTCGGCATTACAGCTGTGCCGAGCGGCTACTTGGTCAGGGGCAAACACTTTTGCAAAGTTCTACAAGTTTGATATCCTGGCTGAGGAGGACCTGGAGTTCTCTCATTCGGTGCTGCAAAGTCATCCGCACTCTCCCGCCTGTTTGGGAGCTTTGGTATAATCCCCATGGTCCTTACGGAGTCCCCAGCATCCACTAGGACGTTAGAGAAAATAAGATTTTACTTACCGGTAAATCTATTTCTTGTAGTCAGTAGTGGATGCTGGGCGCCCGTCCCAAGTGCGGACTTCTTCTGCAATGCTTGTATATTGTTATTGCTTACATAAGGGTTATGTTATAGTTGCATCAGGGTTGATCTGATGCTCTATTGTTGTTCATACTGTTAACTGGGTAAGTTTATCACAAGTGATACGGTATGATTGGTGTGGCTGGATGAGTCTTGCCCTGGATTCCAAAATCCTTTCCTTGTACTGTCAGCTCTTCTGGGCACAGTTTCTCTAACTGAGGTCTGGAGGAGGGACATAGAGGGAGGAGCCAGTGCACACTCAGAATCCAAAGCTTTCTTAAAGTGCCCATGTCTCCTGCGGAGCCCGTCTATTCCCCATGGTCCTCACGGAGTCCCCAGCATCCACTACGGACTACGAGAAATAGATTTACCGGTAAGTAAAATCTTATTTTCGCAAGGTTACACAGTAGTGAAGAAGATATCCGGTGAGTGTGAGACACCGAGCAGCCATCCCCGTGTGTCAGGAAGAAGAAGGACCCAGAGCCTCATCTCGGTGCCTCCACCTCACTCACTGACACATGACACATTGACCAGAAGATCCTGGAACTCACCAACAAGATCATTCAGCTGCTGACTGGAGAGGTGACTGCTGGGAATGGGACATTATACAGTAACACCAGGGGACGTGTCTGGGTGATGACTGGAGAGGTGATTGCTGGGAATGGTGCATTATACAGTAACACCAGGGGACGTGTCTGGGTGGTGACTGGAGAGGTGACTGCTGGGAATGGGGCATTATACAGTAACACCAGGGGACGTGTCTGGGTGATGACTGTATCACTGTGTGTGTCAGGTTCCTATAAGGTGTCAGGATGTCACTGTCTATGTCTCCATGCAGGAGGGGGAGTATATAGAGGAACACAGGGGTCTGTACAAGGACGTGATGATGGAGAATCACCGGCCCCTCACATCACTGGGTAAGAGGAGACTGTCATGTATTGTACAGGGGAGAGCAGGTATGGGGGCCCCCTATATACACACATCATCTGATAATCACATATATACACTGTACTCAGTCACTGTGTGTCTCCTACAGATGGGCCCAGTAACAGAGATACCCCAGAGAGATGTCTCCGTCCTCTGTATTCCCAGGATTGTACAGAGGAGAATCACAGGATCCCACAGGAGGATCAGGTAGGTGGGATTTAGGGTCTCACCCATATACTAAAGTGACTGTCACTATATGATCTGTAGAGAAGATGTGTGTCTTATACACTGATGTTATACTGTTTCACCTCAGTTTAATCTGACTGTATGCAAATGTCATTAGAGTGTTTGTTTGTTTTTTAGACACAACGTCTGTCTGATATTAAAATAGAAGGTACAGAGGTAGAAGAAGAGACGTATGTGACTGATATGAAGGCAGAAGATATAAAGGGAGAAGAAGAGACGTATGTGACTGATATGAAGGCAGAAGATATAGAGGGAGAAGAAGAGACGTATATGACTGATATAAAGGCAGAAGATATAGAGGGAGAAGAAGAGACGCATGTGACTGATATAAAGGCAGAAGATATAGAGGGAGAAGAAGAGACGTATGTGACTGATATAAAGGCAGAAGATATAGAGGGAGAAGAAGAGACGTATGTGACTGATATAAAGGCAGAAGATATAGAGGGAGAAGAAGAGACGTATGTGACTGATATAAAGGCAGAAGATACAGAAGGAGAAGAAGAGACGTATGTGACTGATATAAAGGCAGAAGATATAGAGGGAGAAGAAGAGACGTATGTGACTGATATAAAGGCAGAAGATATAGAGGGAGAAGAAGAGACGTATGTGACTGATATGAAGACAGAAGATATAGAGGGAGAAGAAGAGACATATGTGACTGATATGAAGGCAGAAGATATAGAGAGAGAAGAAGAGACGTATATGAGGGGTGATCAGCAGTGTAAGGAGGAGGAGATCCCTACAGATATCAGCATAGGTGAGTAATAAACACTTATTACAGAAGTCATATATTCTCATTGCTCAGTCACTACAGCAAGCTCTTATCCTACACCCTCCTCTGCCATCAGCCCTGTTCTCAGTTGGGTGTTTCTAACACAAGGCTATCCATGACAAATATCACATGTAGAGAGTTTTCTCATACGTCCTAGAGGATGCTGGGGACGCTTTGAGAACCATGGGGTAAAGACGGGATCCGCAGGAGACATGGGCACTTTAAGACTTTAAAAGGGGTGTGAACTAGCTCCTCCCTCTATGCCCCTCCTCCAGACTCCAGTTAGATTCTGTGCCCAGCGATACTGGATACACTTAGGAGCTCTCCACAGTTTCTCAGAAAAAATACTTTATTTAGGTTTATAATTTTCAGGGAGACCTGCTGGCTACAGGCTCTCTGCATCGTGGGAGTGAGGGGGGAGAAGCAGGACCTACTTCTGTGCGTTTAAGGGCTCTGCTTCTTAGGCTACTGGACACCATTAGCTCCAGAGGTTCAGATCACTTGGTGCGCCTAGCTGCTTGTTCCCAGAGCCGCGCCGTCACCCCCCTCACAGAGCCAGAAGACAGAAGCCGGATGAGTAAAGAAAGATCAGAAGACTTCAGTGACTGCAGAAGACGGCAGTTGGATCCGACAACACGCCTGTCGTTCCTGGGTATGATTCTGAATACAGAATTACGGAGAGTTTTTCTTCCAGTGGAAAAGGCTCTGGAAATACAGAACATGGTAAAACAGATTCTGAAACCGGCAAAAGTGTCAGTTCTTCCATGCACTCGGTTGCTGGGGAAGATGGTGGTGGCCTACGAAGCCATTCTGTATGGCAGGTTCCATGCCAGGGGTGCTTCAGTGGGACCTGCTGGACAAGTGGTCCGGGTCTCACCTGGACATGCACCGGAAAATAATCCTATCTTCCAGGACCAGGATCTTCTTTCTGTGGTGGCTGCACAGTTCTCACCTTCTGGAGGGACGCAGGTTCGGGATTCAGGATTGGATCCTGGTAACCACAGATGCAAGTCTCCGAGGCTGGGGAGCAGTCACACAGGGGTGAAACTTTCAGGGAAAATGGTCAAGCCAGGAAGCTTGTCTGCACATAAACATTCTGGAATTAAGGGCCATTTACAACGGCATTCTGCAAGCGGAACATCTTCGCGGTCTGCCCATCTTGATTCAATCAGACAACATAACAGCAGTGGCGTACGTAAACCGCCAGAGCGGAACAAATTTCAGCCTTATCAATTTTCTTTCAGAAAGAATTGCCCTACCTTCCGGAAGTTCAGACCTTCGTCGGGTGTGCTGCACATCCAACCTCCATTTGGGCCCCCAGTGAAACCATGGGATCTTAATGTGGTGTTGCAGTTCCTGCAATCTCCTTGGTTTGAACCTTTACATAAGGTTGAGTTAAAATTCCTTACTTGGAAAGTAGTCATGTTGTTAGCCTTGGCGTCATAAAGGTGAGTTTCTGAATTGGCGGCTTTGTCTCACAAAAGACCCTATTTAATCTTCCATGCTGATAGAGCGGAGTTGAGAACTCATCAGCAATTTCTACCAAAAGTGGTTTCCTCATTTCACGTAAACCAGCCTATTGTGGTGCCAGTGGCTACTGATGCCTTGGCGGAATCGAAGTCTCAATGTGGTCAGAGCTTTGAAAATCTATGTCGCCAGAACCGTGCAGATTAGGAAAACAGAGGCTCTGTTTGTCCTGTGTGCTCACAACAAGATTGGGGCTCCTGCTTCCAAGCAGACTATTGCACGCTGGATCTGTAATACGATTCAGCAGGCTCATTCTACGGCAGGGTTACCGTTACCGAAATCGGTGAAAGCTCATTCTACCAGAAAGGTGGACTCATTCTGGGCGGCTGCCCGAGGGGTTTCGGCATTACAACTTTGGCGAGCTGCTACTTGATCGGGTTCAAACACCTTTGTGAAGTTTTACAAGTTTGATACCCTGGCTGAGGATGACCTCATGTTTGATCAGTCGGTGCTGCAGAGTCATCTGCACTCTCCCGCCCATTCTAGAGCATTGGTATAAACCCCATGGTTTTGAAGCATCCCCAGCATCCTTTAGGACGTATGAAAAAATAGGATTTTAATACCTACCGGTTACAGACCTAGTCTCTACAGCTACTGCTGGAAAATCATAATTTTTACCTTATGTTCCCCCAAAACATAAGAAAACGCTTCATCAAATGCAGTCCTTTCGGCCCAATAGATACCGAAGAGGAAGAGACTCTGCCTTCCTTGCTGTTAGAGGCAGGGAAAGAGGTAAAAGAAACCCAGGCTTCTCTGCCTCCCAAGAACAGAAGTCCTCCCCAGCTTCTGCCAAGTTCACCGCATGACGCTGGGGTTTCCCTGCGGGAGTCCTCGCCGGTTGGGGCACGTCTCAAGCTCTTTAGCCAGGTCTGGGTTTGCTCGGGCCTGGAACCTTGGATTTTAAAAATTGTGTCACAAGGGTACAAACTAAAATTTTAAGACGTTCCCCCCTCGCCGATTATTAAAATCAGCCTTGCCAGCTTCTCTGACTGGCAGAGAGGTAGTGTGCGACGCAATACAAAAATTGTGTCAGAACCAGGTCATTATCACGGTTCCCCCTGCGCAACAGGGACAAGGCTTTTATCCCAGTTTATTCGTGGTTCCGAAGCCGGACGGCTCGGTCAGACCGATCCTCAACCTTAACCTAAATTACTTTCTGCAGAAATTCAAGATGGAGTCTCTCAGAGCAGTGATCTCCAGTCTGGAGGAAGGGGACTTTATGGTCTCCTTAGACATAAAGGATGCCTACCTACATGTTCCCATTTATCCTCCTCATCAGGCCTTCCTGCGCTTTGTGGTTCAGGATTGTCATTACCAATTTCAGACGTTGCCATTTGGGCTGTCCACGGCTCCGAGGATTTTTACCCAAGTGATGGCAGAGATGATGATTTTTCTTCGCATGCAAGGTGTCATGATTATCCCATACTTGGACGATCTCCTGATGAAAGCCAGATGCAGGGACAAGTTGTTACAGAACATTGCACTGTCCCTGAAGGTGTTGCAACAACATGGCTGGCTCCTCAACCTGCTGAAATCTCAGTTGATCCCTACGACCCACCTGTCGTTTCTGGGGATGAATCTGGACACAGAACTACAGAGAGTTTTTCTTCCGGAAGAAAAAGCTCTGGAACAAATCTTAAAACCAACCAGAGTGTCGATCCATCAATGCACTCGCTTGCTGGGAAAGATGGTGGCGGCCTACGAGGCCATTCAGTTTGGCAGATTCCATGCCAGAGTATTCCAGTGGGACCTGTTGGACAAGTGGTCCGGTTCCCACCTACACATGCAACGGACGATAGTCCTGTCCTCAAAGACAAGAATATCACTGCTGTGGTGGCTGCACAGTTCTCACCTCCTCGAGGGACGCAGGTTCGGTATTCAGGATTGGATTCTAGTGACCACGGATGCAAGTCCCCGGGGTTGGGGTGCAAGGAAGATGGTCAAGTCAGGAGACTTGTCTCCACATAAACGTTCTGGAATTAAGGGCCATTTACAACGGCCTTCTACAAACTGAACGCCTTTTTCAAAGTCGACCCGTCCTCATCCAGTCGGAGAATGTAACAGCAGTAGCTTACATCAACAGCCAGGGCGGAACAAAAAGCAGAGCAGCAATGGCAGAAGCCACAAGGATTCTCCGCTGGGCGGAGAAACATCTAAGCGCTCTGTCAGCTATCTTCATTCCAGGAGTGGACAACTGGGAAGCAGACTTCCTCAGCAGACACGATCTCCATCCAGGAGTCTTCACAGAAGTGACAAGTCGCTGGGGTACTCCCCAAGTAGACATGATGGCATCTCGTCTCAACAAGAAACTCCAAAATGATTGCGCCAGGTCAAGGTACCCTCAAGCCATAGCGGTGGGCGCTCTGGTGACACCGTGGGTGTTTCAGTCGGTATGTGTTCCCTCCACTTCCTCTCATTCCGAGAGTGTTAAAAATTATAAGAAGAAAAAAGGTTCCAACGATGCTCATTGTTCCAGATTGGCCAAGGAGGGCTTGGTATCCCGATCTTCAGGATTTACGCATAGGAAATCCCTGGCTGCTTCCTCCTACGAGAGGACCTGTTACAGCAGGGGCCGTGTCAGTATCAAGATTTATCGCGGCTACGTTTGACGGCATGGCGGTTGAACGCCAGATTCTAGCCCAGAAGGGTATTCCCAGTGAAGTCATTCCCACTCTTATTCAGGCTAGAAAGGATGTTACGGAAAAAACACGATCACCACATTTGGAGGAAATATATTTCCTGGTGCGAGTCCAAGAAGGCTCCTGCGGAAATTTTTTAACTTGGACGTATTCTCCACTTTTTACAAGCTGGAGTGGATGCGGGCCTTAAATTAGGATCCATTAAAGTACAAATTTCTGCATTGTCAGTTTTCTTTCAGAAACAATTGGCCTCACTTCCTGAGGTGCAAACGTTTGTAAAGGGGGTGTTACACATCCAACCACCTTTTGTGCCTCCTGTGGCACCTTGGGACCTTAACGTGATGTTACAGTTCCTTCAATCTCACTGGTTTGAACCTTTTTCAAAAGGTGGATTTGAAATTCCTCACTTGGAAAGTGGTCATTTTATTGGCCTTGGCATCTGCACGGCGGGTGTCCGAATTGGCGGCCTAGTCTCACAAGAGCCCTTATTTGATCTTCCATGAAGATAGAGCAGAGTTGAGAACTCGTCAACAGTTTCTGCCGAAGGTGGTTTCTTCTTTTCATATAAACCAACCTAATGTCCGTCTCCCTCTTCCTATAACTGAGGTCTGGAGGAGGGGCATAGAGGGAGGAGCCAGTTCACGCCCTTATTAAAGTCTTATAAAGTGCCCATTTCTCCTTCGGATCCTGTCTATACCCCATGGTTCTATTGATGACCCCAGCATCCTCTACGGACTCAGAGAAAAGGATTTACCGGTAGGTATTAAAATCCTATTATTAGTGCGCAAGCAGGACAGCATTTTCTCTTCTTTGGTGTTTTATTATTACAACCATGTCACCTCTAGTAATCCCACATGAGCGTCCATGCCACCTCTAGTAATCCCACACGAGCGTCCATGTCTCCTCCAGTAATCCCACATGAGCGTCCATGTCACCTCTAGTAATCCCACATGAGCGTCCATGTCACCTCTAGTAATCCCACATGAGCGTCCATGTCTCCTCCAGTAATCCCACATGAGGGTCCGTGTCACCTCTAGTAATCCCACATGAGCATCTGTCTCACCTCTACTAATCCCACATGAGCGTCCATGTCTCCTCCAGTAATCCCACACGAGCGTCCATGTCACCTCTAGTAATCCCACATGAGCATCCATGTCACCTCTAGTAATCCCACACGAGCATCCATGTCACCTCTAGTAATCCCACACGAGCATCCATGTCACCTCTAGTAATCCCACATGAGCGTCCATGTCACCTCTAGTAATCCCACATGAGCATCCATGTCACCTCTAGTAATCCCACACGAGCATCCATGTCACCTCTAGTAATCCCACACGAGCGTCCATGTCTCCTCTAGTAATCCCACACGAGCGTCCATGTCTCCTCCAGTAATCCCACACGAGCGTCCATGTCACCTCTAGTAATCCCACATGAGCGTCCATGTCACCTCTAGTAATCCCACATGAGCATCCATGTCACCTCTAGTAATCCCACATGAGCGTCCATGTCACCTCTAGTAATCCCACATGAGCGTCCATGTCACCTCTAGTAATCCCACATGAGCGTCCATGTCACCTCTAGTAATCCCACATGAGCGTCCATGTCTCCTCCAGTAATCCCACACGAGCATCCATGTCACCTCTAGTAATCCCACACGAGCGTCCATGTCACCTCTAGTAATCCCACATGAGCGTCCATGTCTCCTCCAGTAATCCCACATGAGCGTCCATGTCTCCTCCAGTAATCCCACATGAGCATCTGTCTCACCTCTACTAATCCCACACGAGCGTCCTTGTCACCTCTAGTAATCCCACGAGCATCAGTGTCACCTCCAGTAATCCCCCATGAGCGTCCATGTCACCTCTAGTAATCCCACATGAGCGTCCATGTCACCTCTAGTAATCCCCCATGAGCGTCCATGTCACCTCTAGTAATCCCACATGAGCGTCCATGTCACCTCTAGTAATCCCACATGAGCGTCCATGTCACCTCTAGTAATCCCACATGAGCATCCATGTCGCCTCTAGTAATCCCACATGAGCGTCCATGTCACCTCTAGTAATCCCACATGAGCGTCCATGTCACCTCTAGTAATCCCCCATGAGCGTCCATGTCACTTCTAGTAATCCCCCATGAGCGTCCATTTCACCTCTAGGAATCCCACATGAGCGTCCATGTCACCTCTAGTAATCCCACATGAGCGTCCATGTCGCCTCTAGTAATCCCACATGAGCGTCCATGTCGCCTCTAGTAATCCCACATGAGCGTCCATGTCACCTCTAGTAATCCCACATGAGCGTCCATGTCACCTCTAGTAATCCCCCATGAGCATCCATGTCGCCTCTAGTAATCACACATGAGCGTTCAGTGTTGATCAAGCTCCAGTCTAAGCATCCTATCTTCTTTTTTTTTTAATACACATAAAAGCAATGATTTCAGGTAAAACATGTCAGTTATAGAATTATATATTGTATCCTGTAACACCCTGGGTCTTGTCTACTCATTTTATATTTCTCTGACGTCCTAGTGGATGCTGGGAACTCCGTAAGGACCATGGGGAATAGCGGGCTCCGCAGGAGACTGGGCACAACTAAAAGAAAGCTTTAGGACTAACTGGTGTGCACTGGCTCCTCCCCCTATGACCCTCCTCCAGACCACAGTTAGATCTTTGTGCCCGGCCGAGCTGGATGCACACTAGGGGCTCTCCTGAGCCTCCTAGAAAAGAAAGTATAGTTTAGGTTTTTTATTTTCAGTGAGATCTGCTGACAACAGACTCACTGCTACGAGGGACTAAGGGGAGAAGAAGCAAACCTGCCTGCTTGCAGCCAGCTTGGGCTTCTTAGGCTACTGGACACCATTAGCTCCAGAGGGATTGAACGCAGGACCCGACCTCGATGTCCATTCCCGGAGCCGCGCCGCCGTCCCCCTTACAGAGCCAGAAGCAAGAAGAGGTTCCAGAAAATCGGCGGCAGAAGACATCAGTCTTCACCAAGGTAGTGCACAGCACTGCAGCTGTGCGCCATTGCTCCTCATGCACACCTCACACTCCGGTCACTGATGGGTGCAGGGCGCTGGGGGGGGGCGCCCTGAGCAGCAATAAATAACACATTGGCTGGCAAATATACACCATATATAGCCCCAGGGGCTATATAGGTGTAAATTAACCCCTGCCAGATTTCCTAAAGTCCGCCGAAAAAGGGGCGGAGCTATCTCCCTCAGCATACCGGCACCATTTTCCCTCA
Source organism: Pseudophryne corroboree (assembly GCF_028390025.1). Lineage (NCBI taxonomy): Eukaryota > Metazoa > Chordata > Amphibia > Anura > Myobatrachidae > Pseudophryne > Pseudophryne corroboree. The sequence goes on from NW_026967974.1 coordinate 17,419, forward strand.
CAGCTCCGCTGGAAGGAAGGCTCCTTGGCTCTCCCCTGCAGTCCTGCACTACAGAAAAGGGTAAAAAAGAGAGGGGGGCACTTATTAGGCGCATTATAGTTATTCTATGCAGCTATAGGGGAAAACACTCTGTATAGGTGTCACCCCAGTGTATATAGTGCTCTGGTGTGTGCTGGCATACTCTCCCTCTGTCTCTCCAAAGGGCTTTGTGGCGTCCTATCCTCTTTTAGAGCATTCCCTGTGTGTGTGCTGTGTGTCGGTACGGCTGTGTCGACATGTATGAGGAGGAAAATTATGTGGAGGCAGAGCAAATGCCGGTAAATGTGATGTCACCCCCTGCGGGGTCGACACCTGTGTGGATGGATTTATGGAAGGAATTACGGGAAAGTGTCAACTCCTTACATAAAAGGCTTGACGACATGGGACAGCCGGCAACTCAGCTTGTGCCTGTCCAGGCGTCTCAAAGGCCATCAGGGGCTGTAAAACGCCCGTTACCTCAGATGGCAGACACAGACGTCGACACGGATACCGACTCCAGTGTCGACGATGAGGAGACGGCTGTAACTTCCAATAGGGCGACACGTTACATGATTGAGGCAATGAAAAATGTATTACACATTACTGATATTACCCCAGGTACCACAAAAAAGGGTATTATGTTTGGTGAGAAAAAACTACCAGTAGTTTCTCTGACGTCCTAGTGGATACTGGGAACTCCGTAAGGACCATGGGGAATAGCGGCTCCGCAGGAGACTGGGCACAAAGTAAAAGCTTTAGGACTAGCTGGTGTGCACTGGCTCCTCCCCCTATGACCCTCCTCCAAGCCTCTGTTAGATTTTTGTGCCCGAACGAGACGGGTGCAGGCTAAGGGGCTCTCCCGAGCTGCTTAGTGTAAAAGTTTAAAGTAGGTTTTCCATTTTCTCTATCGTCCTAGTAGATGCTGGGGTTCCTGAAAGGACCATGGGGAATAGCGGCTCCGCAGGAGACAGGGCACAAAAAGTAAAGCTTTTCCAGGTCAGGTGGTGTGCACTGGCTCCTCCCCCTATGACCCTCCTCCAGACTCCAGTTAGATTTTTGTGCCCGGCCGAGAAGGGTGCAATCTAGGTGGCTCTCCTAAAGAGCTGCTTAGAAAAAGTTTAGCTAGGTTTTTTATTTTACAGTGATTCCTGCTGGCAACAGGATCACTGCAGCGAGGGACAGAGGGGAGAAGGAGTCAACTCACCTGCGTGCAGGATGGATTGGCTTCTTGGCTACTGGACATCGAGCTCCAGAGGGACGATCACAGGTACAGCCTGGATGGTCACCGGAGCCGCACCGCCGGCCCCCTTGCAGATGCTGAAGTCAGAAGAGGTCCAGAATCGGCGGCTGAAGACTCCTGCAGTCTTCTAAAGGTAGCGCACAGCACTGCAGCTGTGCGCCATTTTCCTCTCAGCACACTTCACACGCAGTCACTGAGGGTGCAGGGCGCTGGGGGGGGGGCGCCCTGGGAGGCAAATGTAACCTATATAAAGGCTAAAAATACCTCACATATAGCCCCCAGAGGCTATATGGAGATATTTAACCCCTGCCTGAATTCTCTAAATAGCGGGAGACGAGCCCGCCAAAAAAGGGGCGGGGCCTATCTCCTCAGCACACGGCGCCATTTCCTCTCACAGCTCCGCTGGTCAGGAAGGCTCCCAGGTCTCTCCCCTGCACTGCACTACAGAAACAGGGTAAAACAGAGAGGGGGGGCAAATTTATGGCGATATTTTTGATATAACAAAGCAGCTATAAGGGAGCACTTATTATAAGGCTATCCCTGATATATATATAGCGCTTTTGGTGTGTGCTGGCAAACTCTCCCTCTGTCTCCCCAAAGGGCTAGTGGGTCCTGTCTTCGTTAGGAGCATTCCCTGTGTGTCTGCTGTGTGTCGGTACGTGTGTGTCGACATGTATGAGGACGATATTGGTGTGGAGGCGGAGCAATTGCCAAATATGAGGATGTCACCCCCTAGGGAGTCGACACCTGAATGGATGCCTTTATTCATGGAACTACGGGATAGTGTCAACACGCTAAAGCAGTCGTTTGACGACATGAGACGGCCGGACAATCAATTAGTGCCTGTCCAGGCGACTCAAACACCGTCAGGGGCTGTGAAACGCCCTTTGCCTCAGTCGGTCGACACAGACCCAGACACAGGCACTGACTCCAGTGGTGACGGTGACGAATCAACCGTATTTTCCAGTAGGGCCACACGTTATATGATTTTGGCAATGAAGGAGGCGTTACATTTAGCTGATACTACAGGTACCACTAAACAGGGTATTATGTGGGGTGTGAAAAAACTACCTATAGTTTTTCCTGAATCAGAAGAATTAAATGACGTGTGTAATGAAGCGTGGGTTGCCCCTGATAAAAAGCTGATAATTCCAAAGAAATTATTGGCTTTATACCCTTTCCCGCCAGAGGTTAGGGAGCGCTGGGAAACACCTCCTAGGGTGGACAAGGCGCTAACACGCTTATCTAAACAAGTGGCGTTACCCTCTCCTGAGACGGCCGCACTTAAAGATCCATCAGATAGGAGGATGGAAAATATCCAAAAAAGTATATACACACATGCAGGTGTTATACTACGACCAGCTATAGCGACTGCCTGGATGTGCAGTGCTGGGGTAGTTTGGTCAGAGTCCCTGATTGAAAATATTGATACCCTGGACAGGGACAATATTTTACTGTCGTTAGAACAAATAAAGGATGCATTTCTTTATATGCGTGATGCACAGAGGGATATCTGCACACTGGCATCACGGGTAAGTGCTATGTCCATTTCGGCCAGAAGAGCTTTATGGACGCGACAGTGGACAGGCGATGCGGATTCAAAACGACATATGGAAGTTTTGCCGTATAAAGGGGAGGAGTTATTTGGAGTCGGTCTATCAGATTTGGTGGCCACGGCTACAGCCGGGAAATCCACCTTTCTACCTCAAGTCACTCCCCAACAGAAAAAGGCACCGACTTTTCAACCGCAGCCCTTTCGTTCCTTTAAAAATAAGAGAGCAAAGGGCTATTCGTATCTGCCACGAGGCAGAGGTCGAGGGAAGAGACAGCAACAGGCAGCTCCTTCCCAGGAACAGAAGCCCTCCCCGGCTTCTACAAAAGCCTCAGCATGACGCTGGGGCTTCTCAAGCGGACTCGGGGACGGTGGGCGGTCGTCTCAAAAATTACAGCGCGCAGTGGGCTCACTCGCAGGTAGATCCCTGGATCCTGCAGATAATATCTCAGGGGTACAGGTTGGAATTAGAGACAGATCCACCTCGCCGGTTCCTGAAGTCTGCTTTACCAACGTCCCCCTCCGAAAGGGAGACGGTTTTGGAAGCCATTCACAAGCTGTACTCTCAGCAGGTGATAGTCAAGGTACCTCTTCTACAACAAGGGAAGGGGTATTATTCCACTCTTTTTGTGGTACCGAAGCCGGATGGCTCGGTAAGGCCTATTCTAAATCTGAAGTCCTTGAACCTGTACATAAAGAAGTTCAAGTTCAAGATGGAGTCACTCAGAGCAGTGATAGCGAACCTGGAAGAGGGGGACTTTATGGTATCCTTGGACATCAAGGATGCGTATCTCCACGTTCCAATTTACCCCTCACACCAGGGGTACCTCAGGTTCGTTGTACAAAACTGTCACTATCAGTTTCAGACGCTGCCGTTCGGATTGTCCACGGCACCTCGGGTCTTTACAAAGGTAATGGCCGAGATGATGATTCTTCTTCGAAGAAAAGGCATATTAATTATCCCATACTTGGACGATCTCCTAATAAGGGCAAGGTCCAGAGAACAGCTAGAGATGGGATTAGCACTGTCTCAAGAAGTGCTAAAACAGCACGGGTGGATTCTGAATATTCCAAAATCCCAGTTAATGCCGACAACTCGTCTGCTGTTCCTAGGGATGATTCTGGACACGGTTCAGAAAAAGGTTTTTCTCCCGGAGGAAAAAGCCAAGGAGTTATCCGAGCTTGTCAGGAACCTCCTAAAACCAGGAAAGGTGTCTGTACATCAATGCACAAGAGTCCTGGGAAAAATGGTGGCTTCTTACGAAGCAATTCCATTCGGCAGATTCCACGCAAGAATTTTCCAAAGGGATCTGTTGGACAAATGGTCAGGGTCGCATCTTCAGATGCACCTGAGGATAACCCTGTCTCCAAGGACAAGGGTGTCTCTTCTGTGGTGGTTGCAGAGTGCTCATCTATTGGAGGGCCGCAGATTCGGCATACAGGATTGGATCCTGGTGACCACGGACGCCAGCCTGAGAGGCTGGGGAGCAGTCACACAAGGAAGAAACTTCCAGGGAGTGTGGACGAGCCTGGAAACGTCTCTTCACATAAACATTCTGGAACTAAGAGCAATATACAATGCTCTAAGCCAGGCAGAACCTCTGCTTCAGGGAAAACCGGTGTTGATCCAGTCGGACAACATCACGGCAGTCGCCCATGTGAACAGACAGGGCGGCACAAGAAGCAGGAGTGCAATGGCAGAAGCTGCAAGGATTCTTCGCTGGGCAGAGAATCATGTGATAGCACTGTCAGCAGTGTTCATCCCGGGAGTGGACAACTGGGAAGCAGACTTCCTCAGCAGACACGATCTTCACCCGGGAGAGTGGGGACTTCATCCAGAAGTTTTCCACATGCTGGTAACCCGTTGGGAAAGACCAATGGTGGACATGATGGCGTCTCGCCTCAACAAAAAACTGGACAGGTATTGCGCCAGGTCAAGAGATCCGCAGGCAATAGCTGTGGACGCGCTGGTAACGCCTTGGGTGTACCAGTCGGTGTATGTGTTTCCTCCTCTGCCTCTCATACCAAAAGTATTGAGAATTATACGGCAAAGAGGCGTAAGAACGATACTAGTGGTTCCGGATTGGCCAAGAAGGACTTGGTACCCGGAACTTCAAGAGATGATCACGGAAGATCCGTGGCCTCTACCTCTAAGGAGGGACTTGCTTCAGCAGGGTCCCTGTCTGTTTCAAGACTTACCGCGGCTGCGTTTGACGGCATGGCGGTTGAACGCCGGATCCTAAAGGAAAAAGGCATGCCGGAAGAAGTCATTCCTACTTTGATTAAAGCAAGGAAGGAAGTAACCGTGCAACATTATCACCGAATTTGGCGAAAATATGTTGCGTGGTGCGAAGATCGGAGTGCTCCGACGGAGGAATTTCAACTGGGTCGATTCCTACATTTCCTGCAATCAGGATTGTCTATGGGTCTCAAATTGGGATCTATTAAGGTTCAAATTTCGGCCCTGTCGATTTTCTTTCAAAAAGAATTGGCTTCAGTCCCTGAAGTCCAGACCTTTGTTAAGGGAGTGCTGCATATACAGCCCCCTGTGGTGCCTCCAGTGGCACCGTGGGATCTCAATGTGGTTTTGGACTTTCTAAAATCTCATTGGTTTGAACCACTAAAAAAGGTGGAATTGAAATATCTCACATGGAAAGTGACCATGCTTCTAGCCCTGGCTTCGGCCAGGAGAGTATCAGAACTGGCAGCTTTATCTTACAAAAGCCCATATCTGATTTTCCATTCGGACAGGGCAGAACTGCGGACTCGTCCGCATTTTCTCCCTAAGGTGGTGTCAGCATTTCATCTGAACCAGCCTATTGTAGTGCCTGCGGCTACATGTGACTTGGAGGACTCCAAGTTACTGGACGTTGTCAGAGCATTAAAAATATATATTGCAAGGACAGCTGGAGTCAGAAAATCTGACTCGTTGTTTATATTGTATGCACCCAACAAGATGGGTGCTCCTGCGTCTAAGCAGACGATTGCTCGTTGGATCTGTAGCACAATCCAACTTGCACATTCTGTGGCAGGCCTGCCACAGCCTAAATCTGTAAAGGCCCACTCCACAAGGAAGGTGGGCTCATCTTGGGCGGCTGCCCGAGGGGTCTCGGCATTACAACTTTGCCGAGCAGCTACGTGGTCAGGGGAGAACACGTTTGTAAAATTTTACAAATTTGATACTCTGGCTAAGGAGGACCTGGAGTTCTCTCATTCGGTGCTGCAGAGTCATCCGCACTCTCCCGCCCGTTTGGGAGCTTTGGTATAATCCCCATGGTCCTTTCAGGAACCCCAGCATCCACTAGGACAATAGAGAAAATAAGATTTTACTTACCGATAAATCTATTTCTCGGAGTCCGTAGTGGATGCTGGGCGCCCATCCCAAGTGCGGATTATCTGCAATAATTGTACATAGTTATTGTTAACTAATTCGGGTTATTGTTGAAGGAAGCCATCTTTCAGAGGCTCCGCTGTTATCATACTGTTAACTGGGTTTAGATCACAAGTTGTACGGTGTGATTGGTGTGGCTGGTATGAGTCTTACCCGGGATTCAAAATCCTCCCTTATTGTGTACGCTCGTCCGGGCACAGTACCTAACTGGAGTCTGGAGGAGGGTCATAGGGGGAGGAGCCAGTGCACACCACCTGACCTGGAAAAGCTTTACTTTTTGTGCCCTGTCTCCTGCGGAGCCGCTATTCCCCATGGTCCTTTCAGGAACCCCAGCATCCACTACGGACTCCGAGAAATAGATTTATCGGTAAGTAAAATCTTATTTTCAGTGAGACCTGCTGGCAACAGGCTCACTGCACCGAGGGACTAAGGGGAGAAGAAGCGAACTCACCTGCGTGCAGAGTGGATTGGGCTTCTTAGGCTACTGGACATTAGCTCCAGAGGGACGATCACAGGCCCAGCCATGGATAAGTCCCAGAGTCGCGCCGCCGGCCCCCTTACAGAGCCAGAAGACTGAAGAGGTCCGGAAAATCGGCGGCAGAAGACGTCCTGTCTTCAATAAGGTAGCGCACAGCACCGCAGCTGTACGCCATTGCTCTCAGCACACTTCACACTCCGGTCACTGAGGGTGCAGGGCGCTGGGTGGGGGCGCCCTGAGACGCAATAAAAACACCTTTTTTGGCAAAAAACACATCACATATAGCTCCTGGGCTATATGGATGCATTTAACCCCTGCCAATTTTTCCATAATAAAGCGGGAGAAAGGCCGCCGAGAAGGGGGCGGAGCCTATCTTCTCAGCACACTGGCGCCATTTTTTCCTCACAGCTCCGTTGGAGGAAGGCTCCCTGACTCTCCCCTGCAGTCCTGCACTACAGAAACAGGGTAAAACAAGAGAGGGGGGGCACTAAATTGGCATATAAATATATACAGCAGCTATATTAGGGAAAAACACTTATATACGGTTATCCCTATATATATATATATATATATATATATATATATATATATATATAGCGCTCTGGTGTGTGCTGGCAAACTCTCCCTCTGTCTCCCCAAAGGGCTAGTGGGGTCCTGTCCTCTATTAGAGCATTCCCTGTGTGTGTGTGCTATGTGTCGGTACGTTGTGTCGACATGTATGAGGAGGAAAATGGTGTGGAGGCGGAGCAATTGCCTGTGTTAGTGATGTCACCCCCTAGGGAGTCGACACCTGACTGGATGGTCTTATGGAAAGAATTACGTGATAGTGTCCGCACTTTACAAAAGACTGTTGACGACATGAGACAGCCGGCAAATCAGTTAATACCTGTACAGGCGTCTCAAACACCGTCAGGGGCTCTAAAGCGCCCGTTACCTCAGGTCGATACGGACACTGACTCCAGTGTCGACGGTGAGGAAACAAACGTATTTTCCAGTAGGGCCACACGTTACATGATCACGGCAATGAAGGAGGTTTTGAACATTTCTGATACTACAAGTACCACAAAAAAGGGTATTATGTGGGGTGTGAAAAAACTACCCGTAGTTTTTCCTGAATCAGATGAATTAAATGAGGTGGGTGATGAAGCGTGGGTTTCCCCCGATAAAAAACTGCTAATTTCTGAAAAATTATTGGCATTATACCCTTTCCCGCCAGAGGTTAGGGCACGTTGGGAAACACCCCCTAGGGTAGATAAGGCGCTCACACGCTTGTCAAAACAAGTGGCGTTACCGTCTCCTGATACGGCCGCCCTCAAGGAACCAGCTGATAGGAAGCTGGAAAATATCCTAAAAAGTATATACACACATACTGGTATTATACTGCGACCAGCAATCGCCTCAGCCTGGATGTGCAGTGCTGGGGTGGCTTGGTCAGATTCCCTGACTGAAAATATTGATACCCTGGACAGGGACAATATATTATTGACTATAGAGCATTTAAAGGATGCATTTCTATATATGCGAGATGCACAGAGGGATATTTGCACCCTGGCATCAAGAGTGAGTGCGCTGTCCATTTCTGCCAGAAGAGGGTTATGGACGCGACAGTGGTCAGGTGATGCGGATTCCAAACGGCATATGGAAGTATTGCCGTATAAAGGGGAGGAGTTATTTGGGGTCGGTCTATCGGACCTGGTGGCCACGGCAACGGCTGGGAAATCCACATTTTTACCCCAGGTCACCTCTCAGCAGAAAAAGACTCCGTCTTTTCAGCCTCAGTCCTTTCGTCCCCATAAGAGCAAGCGGGCAAAAGGCCACTCATATCTGCCCCGGGGCAGAGGAAAGGGAAAAAGACTGCAGCAGGCAGCCTCTTCCCAGGAACAGAAGCCCTCCCCCGCTTCTGCCAAGTCCTCAGCATGACGCTGGGGCCTTACAAGCGGACTCAGGTATGGTGGGGGGTCGTCTCAAAAAATTCAGTGCGCAGTAGGCTCACTCGCAAGTGGACCCCTGGATCCTGCAAGTAGTATCTCAGGGGTACAAATTGGAATTCGAGACGTCTCCCCCTCGCCGGTTCCTGAAGTCTGCTTTACCAACGTCTCCCTCCGACAGGGAGGTGGTATTGGAAGCCATTCACAAGCTGTATTCCCAGCAGGTGATAATCAAGGTACCCCTTCTACAACAGGGAAAGGGGTATTATTCCACGCTGTTTGTGGTACCGAAGCCAGACGGCTCGGTGAGACCTATTCTAAATCTGAAATCTTTGAACACTTACATACAAAGGTTCAAATTCAAGATGGAGTCACTCAGAGCAGTGATAGCGAACCTGGAAGAAGGGGACTATATGGTGTCTCTGGACATCAAGGATGCTTACCTCCATGTCCCAATTTGCCCTTCTCACCAAGGGTACCTCAGGTTTGTGGTACAGAACTGTCACTATCAGTTTCAGACGCTGCCGTTTGGATTGTCCACGGCGCCCCGGGTCTTTACCAAGGTAATGGCCGAAATGATGATTCTTCTTCGAAGAAAAGGCGTCTTAATTATCCCTTACTTGGACGATCTCCTGATAAGGGCAAGGTCCAGGGAACAGTTAGAGGTCGGAGTAGCACTATCTCAAGTAGTACTACGACAGCACGGGTGGATTCTAAATATTCCAAATTCGCAGCTGATTCCGACGACACGTCTGCTGTTCCTAGGGATGATTCTGGACACAGTCCAGAAAAAGGTGTTTCTCCCGGAGGAGAAAGCCAGGGAGCTAGTCAGGAACCTCCTAAAACCAGGCCAAGTGTCAGTGCATCAATGCACAAGGGTCCTGGGAAAAATGGTGGCTTCTTACGAAGCGATTCCATTCGGCAGATTCCACGCAAGAACTTTTCAGTGGGATCTGCTGGACAAATGGTCCGGATCGCATCTTCAGATGCATCAGCGGATAACCCTGTCTCCAAGGACAAGGGTGTCTCTCCTGTGGTGGTTGCAGAGTGCTCATCTTCTAGAGGGCCGCAGATTCGGCATTCAGGACTGGGTCCTGGTGACCACGGATGCCAGCCTGAGAGGCTGGGGAGCAGTCACACAGGGAAAAAATTTCCAGGGCTTGTGGTCAAGCATGGAAACGTCATTTCACATAAATATCCTGGAACTAAGGGCCATTTACAATGCCCTAAGTCAAGCAAGGCCTCTGCTTCAGGGTCAGCCGGTGTTGATTCAATCGGACAACATCACGGCAGTCGCCCACATAAACAGACAGGGCGGCACAAGAAGCAGGAGGGCAATGGCAGAAGCTGCAAGGATTCTTCGCTGGGCGGAAAATCATGTGATAGCACTGTCAGCAGTGTTCATTCCGGGAGTGGACAACTGGGAAGCAGACTTCCTCAGCAGACACGACCTCCACCCGGGGGAGTGGGGACTTCACCCAGAAGTCTTCCACATGATTGTGAACCGTTGGGAAAAACCAAAGGTGGACATGATGGCGTCCCGCCTCAACATAAAACTAGACAGATATTGCGCCAGGTCAAGGGACCCTCAGGCAATAGCGGTGGACGCTCTGGTAACACCGTGGGTGTACCAGTCAGTGTATGTGTTCCCTCCTCTGCCTCTCATACCCAAGGTACTGAAAATCATAAGAAGGAGAGGAGTAAGAACTATACTCGTGGCTCCGGATTGGCCAAGAAGGACTTGGTACCCGGAACTTCAAGAGATGCTCACGGAGGACCCGTGGCCTCTACCTCTAAGAAGGGACCTGCTCCAGCAGGAACCCTGTCTGTTCCAAGACTTACCGCGGCTGCGTTTGACGGCATGGCTGTTGAACGCCGGATCCTGAAGGAAAAAGGCATTCCGGATGAAGTCATCCCTACCCTGATCAAAGCCAGGAAGGATGTAACCGTGCAACATTATCACCGTATTTGGCGTAAATATGTTGCGTGGTGTGAGGCCAGGAAGGCCCCTACAGAGGAATTTCAACTGGGTCGTTTCCTGCATTTCCTGCAAACAGGACTGTCTATGGGCCTAAAATTAGGGTCCATTAAGGTTCAAATTTCGGCCCTGTCGATTTTCTTCCAGAAAGAACTAGCTTCAGTTCCTGAAGTTCAGACGTTTGTCAAAGGGGTACTGCATATACAGCCTCCTTTTGTGCCTCCAGTGGCACCTTGGGATCTCAATGTAGTTTTGGGATTCCTAAAATCACATTGGTTTGAACGACTCACCACTGTGGACTTAAAATATCTCACATGGAAAGTGGTAATGCTGTTAGCCCTGGCTTCAGCCAGGCGTGTTTCAGAATTGGCGGCTTTATCTTATAAAAGCCCTTACCTAATTTTCCATACGGACAGGGCAGAATTGAGGACTCGTCCTCAATTTCTCCCTAAGGTGGTTTCAGCATTTCACTTGAACCAGCCTATTGTGGTGCCTGCGGCTACTAGGGACTTGGAGGACTCCCAAGTTGCTGGACGTAGTCAGGGCCCTGAGAATATATGTTTCCATGACGGCTGGAGTCAGAAAATCTGACTCGCTGTTTATCCTGTATGCATCCAACAAGCTGGGTGCTCCTGCTTCTAAGCAGACTATTGGTCGTTGGATTTGTAGTACAATTCAGCTTGCACATTCTGTGGCAGGCCTGCCACAGCCAAAATCTGTAAAAGCCCATTCCACAAGGAAAGTGGGCTCATCTTGGGCGGCTGCCCGAGGGGTCTCGGCTTTACAACTTTGCCGAGCAGCTACTTGGTCAGGGGCAAACACGTTTGCTAAATTCTACAAATTTGATACCCTGGCTGAGGAGGACCTGGAGTTCTCTCATTCGGTGCTGCAGAGTCATCCGCACTCTCCCGCCCGTTTGGGAGCTTTGGTATAATCCCCATGGTCCTTACGGAGTTCCCAGCATCCACTAGGACGTCAGAGAAAATAAGAATTTACTTACCGATAATTCTATTTCTCGTAGTCCGTAGTGGATGCTGGGCGCCCATCCCAAGTGCGGATTGTCTGCAATACTGGTACATAATTATTGTTACAAAAATCGGGTTATTATTGTTGTGAGCCATCTTTTCAGAGGCTCCTCTGTTATCATGCTGTTAACTGGGTTCAGATCACAGGTTGTACGGTGTGATTGGTGTGGCTGGTATGAGTCTTACCCGGGATTCAAAATCCTTCCTTATTGTGTACGCTCGTCCGGGCACAGTATCCTAACTGAGGCTTGGAGGAGGGTCATAGGGGGAGGAGCCAGTGCACACCAGCTAGTCCTAAAGCTTTTACTTTGTGCCCAGTCTCCTGCGGAGCCGCTATTCCCCATGGTCCTTAGGGAGTTCCCAGCATCCACTACGGACTACGAGAAATAGAATTATCGGTAAGTAAATTCTTATTTTTTTCCTGCATCTGAGGAATTAAATGAAGTTTGTGAAGAAGCATGGACTTCCCCCGATAAGAAATTAGTAATTTCTAAACGGCTATTGGCAGCGTACCCTTTCCCGCCAGAGGATAGGTCACGTTGGGAAACACCCCCTAGGGTTGATAAAGCGCTCACACGTTTGTCAAAGAAGGTGGCACTACCGTCTCCGGATACGGCCGCCCTTAAAGAGCCTGCTGACAGAAAGCAGGAGACTATCCTAAAGTCTATATACACACACACTGGTGTTATACTACGACCAGCTATAGCCTCAGCATGGATGTGCAGTGCTGGGTTGGCTTGGTCGGATTCCCTGACAGAGAATATTGAGACCCTGGATAGGGACAATATTTTACTGACATTAGAGCATATAAAAGATGCTCTCTTATACATGCGTGATGCACAGAGGGATATTTGCCGACTGGCATCAAAAGTAAGTGCAATGTCCATTTCCGCTAGACTGGATTATGGACTCGGCAGTGGTCAGGGGATGCCGATTCAAAAAGGCACATGGAGATTTTGCCTTATAAAGGGGTGGAGTTGTTTGGGGAAGGTCTGTCAGACCTCGTTTCCACGGCAACAGCTGGAAAATCAACTTTTCTGCCCCAGGTTACCTCGCAGCAAAAGAAAGCACCGTATTATCAAGCACAGTCCTTTCGGCCCCATAAGGGCAAGCGAGCAAGAGGCGCCTCTTTTCTGCCAAAAGGCAGAGGTAAGGGAAAAAAGCTGCAGCATACAGCCAGTTCCCAGGACCAGGAGTCCTCCCCCGCTTCCGCCAAGTCCACAGCATGACGATGGGGCTTCACAGGCGGATCTAGGTACGGTGGGGGCACGTCTCAGGAATTTCAGCACACAGTGGGCTCGCTCACAGGTGGATCCCTGGATCCTTCAGGTAGTATCTCAGGGGTACATGCTGGAATTCGAGACGCCTCCCCCGCGCCGTTTCCTAAAATCTGCCTTACCAACAACACTCTCTGACAGAGAGGCGGTGTTACAGGCAATTCACAAGCTGTATTCCCAGCAAGTGATAAACAGGGTACCTCTCCTTCAACAAGGAAAGGGTTATTATTCCACAATGTTTGTGGTACCGAAACCGGACGGTTCGGTGAGACCCATTTAAAATCCTTGAACAAGTATATCAAAAAGTTCAAGTTCAAGATGGAATCGCTCAGAGCGGTTATCTCCAGCCTGGAGGAAGGGGATTACATGGTATCTCTGGACATCAAGGATGCTTACCTGCATGTCCCCATTTACCCTCCTCACCAGGAGTACCTCAGGTTTGTGGTACAGGACTGTCACTACCAGTTCCAGACGCTGCCGTTTGGGTTATCCCGGCACCGAGGGTCTTTACCAAGGTAATGGCCGAAATGATGATTCTCCTTCGAAAGAAAGGGGTTTCAATTATCCCGTACTTGGACGATCTCCTGATAAAGGCGAGGTCCAGAGAGCAGTTGCTGGTGGGGAAGTGCTACAACAGCATGGTTGGATTCTCAACATCCCAAAGTCACAGCTGGTCCCCATGACACGTCTTCTGTTCCTGGGGATGATTCTGGATACAGACCAGAAAAAAGTGTTTCTTCCAGAGGAAAAAAAAAAGGGGTTGTCATCTCTAGTAAGAAACCTTCTAAAGCCAGGACAGGTGTCAGTGCATCAATGCACGAAAGTCCTGGGAAAGATGGTAGCTTCGTACGAAGCAATTCCATTCGGCAGATTCCACGTAAGAACCTTCCAGTGGGACCTGTTGGACAAGTGGTCCGGATCGCATCTTCAGATGCATCGGCGGATAACCCTGTCACCAAGGACCAGGGTGTCGCTACTGTGGTGGCTGCAGAGTGCTCATCTTCTAGAGGGCCGCAGATTCGGGATACAGGACTGGGTCCTGGTAACTACGGATGCCAGCCTTCGAGGCTGGGGGGCAGTCACACAGGGACGAAATTTCCAGGGACTGTGGTCAAACCAGGAAATTTCACTTCACATAAATATCCTGGAACTAAGGGCCATCTACAACGCCCTAAGCCAGGCAAGACTTCTGCTTCAAAACCAGCCGGTACTGATACAATCAGACAACATCACGGCGGTCGCCCATGTAAACAGACAGGGCGGCACAAGAAGCAGGAGCGCGATGGCAGAAGCCACAAAGATTCTCCGATGGGCGGAAAATCACGTGTCAGCACTGACAGCAGTGTTCATCCCGGGAGTAGACAACTGGGAAGCAGACTTCCTCAGCAGACACGACCTCCACCCGGGAGAATGGGGACTTCATCCGGAAGTTTTCCAAATGATTGTAAACCGTTGGGAACGACCAAAGGTGGACATGATGGCGTCCCGCCTCAACAAAAAACTAGAAAGGTATTGCGCCAGGTCAAGGGACCCTCAGGCGATAGCTGTGGACGCTCTAGTGACACCGTGGGTGTACCAGTCGGTTTATGTGTTCCCTCCTCTGCCTCTCATTCCAAAGGTACTGAGAATTGTGCGAAGGAGCGGAGTAAGAACGATGCTCGTGGTTCCAGATTGGCCAAGAAGAGCTTGGTACCCGGAACTTCAAGAGATGCTCACAGAGGACCCATGGCCTCTACCGCTAAGATGGGACCTGCTCCAGCAGGGGCCCTGTTTATTCCAAGACTTACCGCGGCTGCGTTTGACGGCATGGCGGTTGAACACCGGATCCTGAAGGAAAAGGGTATTCCGGAGGAAGTCATCCCTACCCTGATCAAAGCCAGGAAGGATGTCACGGCAAAACATTATCACCGCATTTGGCGAAAATATGTTGCTTGGTGTGAGGCCAAAAAGGCCCCAACGGAGGAGTTTCAACTGGGTCGTTTTCTGCATTTCCTGCAAGCAGGAGTGAATATGGGCCTAAAATTAGGATCCATTAAGGTACAGATTTCGTCTCTGTCAATTTTCTTCCAAAAAGAATTGGCTTCACTGCCTGAAGTTCAGACATTTGTGAAGTGCGTGCTGCATATTCAGCCCCCTTTTGTGCCTCCAGTGGCACCTTGGGATCTCAATGTGGTTTTGGGGTTCTTGAAATCACATTGGTTCGAGCCACTTAAAACCGTGGATTTGAAATATCTCATGTGGAAAGTGGTCATGCTGTTGGCCCTGGCTTCGGCCAGGCGTGTGTCAGAATTGGCGGCTTTATCTTGTAAAAGCCCTTATCTGATTTTCCATACGGATAGGGCAGAGTTGAGGACTCGTCCTCATTTTCTCCTGAAGGTGGTATCTGCTTTTCACTTGAACCAACCTATTGTGGTGCCTGTGGCTACTAGGGACTTGGAGGATGCCAAGTTACTGGACGTGGTCAGGGCCCTGAGAATTTATGTTTACAGGACGGCTGGAGTCAGGAAAATTGACTCGCTGTTTATCCTGTATGCACCCAACAAGCTGGGTGCTCCTGCTTCAAAGCAGACCATTGCTCACTGGATTTGTAGCACAATTCAGCTTGCGCATTCTGCGGCAGGACTGCCGCATCCTAAATCAGTGAAAGCCCATTCCACGAGGAAGGTGGGCTCATCTTGGGCGGCCGCCCGAGGGGTCTCGGCTTTACAACTTTGCCGAGCCGCGACTTGGTCAGGGTCAAATACTTTTGCAAAGTTTTACAAGTTTGACACCCTGGCTGACGAGGACCTGGAGTTCGCTCATTCGGTGCTGCAGAGTCACCCGCACTCTCCCCCCCGTTTGGGAGCTTTGGTATAATCCCCATGGTCCTTACGGAGTTCCCAGCATCCACTAGGATGTCAGAGAAAATAAGATTTTACTCACCGGTAAATCTATTTCTCGTAGTCCGTAGTGGATGCTGGGCACCCATCCCAAGTGCGGATTGTCTGCATTACTTGAACATAGTTACTGTTAACTAAAACGGGTTATTGTTGAGAGCCATCTGTTCAGAGGCTCCATTGTTATCATACTGTTAACTGGGTTTAAAATCACGAGTTGTACGGTGTGATTGGTGTGGCTGGTATGAGTCTTAACCGGGATTCAAAAATCCTTCCTTATTGTGTCAGCTCTTCCGGGCACAGTATCCTAACTGAGGTCTGGAGGAGGGTCATAGGGGGAGGAGCCAGTGCACACCAGTTAGTCCTAAAGCTTTCTTTTAGTTGTGCCCAGTCTCCTGCGGAGCCGCTATTCCCCATTGTCCTTACGGAGTTCCCAGCATCCACTACGGACTAGGAGAAGATTTACCGGTGAGTAAAATCTTATTTTCCATAATGTATTTTATTTCCAGCAGGTGGACACACAAGCAGGAATATTTCAGAAGGACATCTAATGTTATCCCCGGATTGTGACATAAAAGATAATGACAGTAGACAGGATTCTCCAGGAGATAACCCCATTACCCCAATTATACATCCAGCTCTATCAGCTGATCCCTCTGATCCTGGGAAATGTTCTCCTGATCACTCTGATATTGGAGCATTTGTTACAGCTCTGAGATTAGATACAGTGTTTCCCTGTTCTATAGATGCCAAATGTTTTACACAGAACACAAAGCTTATTACCCATCATCCAGCTAAGGCAGGTGAGAGGCCACTGATATGTTCTGAGTGTGGGAAATGTTTTACAAAGAAATCAGCTCTTGTTACACATCAGAGAAGTCACTCAGGTGAGAGGCCGTATTCCTGTTCTGAGTGTGGGAAATGTTTTACACAGAAATCATCTCTTGTTACACATCAGAGAAGTCACACAGGTGAGACGCCGTGTTCCTGTTCTGAGTGTGGGAAATGTTTTGCATGGAAATCAGATCTTGTTACACATCAGAGAAGTCACACAGGTGAGAAGCCATTTTCATGTTCTGAGTGTGGGAAATGTTTCGCATTTAAATCAGTTCTTGTTAAACATCAGAGAAGTCACACAGGTGAGAAGCCGTTTTCCTGTTCTGAGTGTGGGAAATGTTTTGCATGGAAATCACATCTTGTTACACATCAGAGAAGTCATACAGGTGAGAAGCCGTTTTCCTGTTCTGAGTGTGGGAAATGTTTTACACAGAAATCAGCTCTTGTTACACATCAGAGACGTCACACAGGTGAGAGGCCGTTTTCCTGTTCTGAGTGTGGGAAATGTTTCGCATTTAAATCAGTTCTTCTTACACATCAGAGAAGTCATACAGGTAAGATGCCGTTTTCCTGTTCTGAGTGTGGGAAATGTTTCGCATTTAAATCAGTTCTTGTTCCACATCAGAGAAGTCACACAGGTGAGAAGCCGTATTCCTGTTCTGAGTGTGGGAAATGTTTTGTACGGAAATCAGATCTTGTCACACATCAGAGAAGTCACACAGGTGAGAGGCCATATTCCTGTTCTGAGTGTGGGAAATGTTTTGCACAGAAATCAGCTCTTGTTCTACATCAGAGAAGTCACACAGGTGTGAAGCCGTATTCCTGTTCTGAGTGTGGGAAATGTTTTGCACAGAAATCAAATCTTGTTACACATCAGAGGAGTCACACAGGTGAGAGGCCATTTTCATGCTGTGAGAGAAATAAATCCGCTCTTGTTGAACACATTAGACATTACCCAAGTACGGAACCATTTACATCTTCT
>NW_026967974.1:40000-146897 GCF_028390025.1 Pseudophryne corroboree
GAGGGGTTTCGCAGAAATCAGGCTTTTGTTGATGCAGGGGGTTACTTAGGCATTAGCTGGTTCAAACCCCCTTGCTCTAGCCAGGGTTTTGAGTATGCAAGTCATCTATTTGGCTTAGTTTGGAGTAACAGAGACCCTGTTTATGTGGTATGTTCCCAGCTTACTTTGGGAGACTGCGTTATGCAGTTTGTTACATGCTGAATCTGTGATGCGGTCTGGCATGTTTGTTCTACGGCTGCTTTGCCGTCACCGAAGTCGGTGGAGGTTCCTTCTTTTGGGAAGATGGGATTTTCTTGGGCGAATGCCCGAGGAGTCTCGGCGGTTCAACTTTGCCGAGCGGATTCTTGGTCTGGGTCAAAAGTTTTTGCCATGCTTTACAAGTTTGATACCCGGATTGTTGAGGACCTTATGTTTGCTCATTCGGTGCTGCAGAGTCGTCTGCACTCTCCCGCCCGTTTTGGAGCTTTGGTATAAACCCCATGGTCCTTTTGGAATCCCCAGCATCCTCTGGGACGTATGAGAAAATAGGATTTTGGTACCTACCGGTAAATCCTTTTCTCTTGGTCCGTAGAGGATGCTGGGCGCCCGTCCCAGTGCGTACGGTCTACACAGTTATTGCTTTTTGGTTACACCCTGGTGGTGTGTCTTCTCTATCTGGTGGTTGCTACCGTTGTTCATGACATAGCATGCAGGGTCCTATTTTTGTTTCTGTGGACACATGGGTTGTGTTACATATTCTCTCAGGGTTTTGTTCATGCCGTTGACTGGTATTCTACTGAGTGCCACGTTCTACGGTGTGTTTGAGGTGTGAGCTGGTATGACACTCACTGTGTTTATAACAATAAATTCTTTCCTCGAAAATGTCCATCTCTCCTGGGCACAGTTTTCTAACTGAGGTCTGGAGGAGGGTCATAGAGGGAGGATCCAGTTCACACCCACTTTAAGTCTTTACAGTGTGCCCAAGCTCCTGCGGATCCGTCTATACCCCATGGTCCTTTTGGAATCCCCAGCATCCTCTACAGACTAAGAGAAAAGGATTTACTGGTAGGTACCAAAATCCTATTTTACTTCCTAAATAATACATCCCAAATGCTTAGGTCTTTTTTCTGCTGTTTATTTTGTATCTTGTGCTTTGTGTAAATGTGAATGTCTAATACCAGTTTGCACAATCTGTATTGCTGCACGACAATATGGCGGCCATTGGAACGTGTTTTCACTTCTAGTTTGCCTAACTTGTTGCAGACACTCATCTTGATCAGGAGTGTCGAGTGTTTTCTGATACAAGATCCTATCTATATATACCCTGTATATTATCATGTGCATTAGAGTCACCCGGGTTCCATCTGCGGTGGTTTGTTGTATGTTACATCTATATGGTGCGGATACTCCCCTGTATTTCATAATAAAAGCTTTTGTTTGCGTCTAATTATTACATTATAGCTTTTATTTTTTATTCTGTTTTATATTCCCGTCTGAGTAATTACGCCATAATGTCTAATCTCGGAGTGGACCCCAGAAGATGTAAAGAAACCGTGTAAGTGTTCCATCATTCTGTTTTGTGTAAGCATACAGGTAAGTGATGGCACGGTGGTCACTGACCGTCACATTCCGGTGGTATAATGGAAGTGGACTGTCTGGGCTTATTCTAGTCTACTGCAGAAATAAAAAACTCCGCCTTTATCCTGCTTAAAAAAATGACAAAGCCCATAAATCAAGCTTGGTCGGACAAGACAGAAGCCACATTAATGGTGGCACATCATATAGGCTGAGGACCCATGTTTCTGGGATATATGGCATAACTCCCTCTTCACCCACAAAAACCTTCCCTTCACCATTCACAATGTCCACCATTGCCCCTTCAGAAGGGACACAAATTTCCTTTGCTTTTCCACCTCCTCCTCTACAGAGCCCAGGACCACCTCCATGACCATTTCATGTTTATCTGGAGGCCAGGCATCTGGGAGGTTCATGGCATGAGATGACCACAGAACCACCAGGTAGTGGGCAAGAAGAATCCACAGCCTCCTGAGGACCTGGAGAGTCCAAGGATCCACCCCACATGAGGCAGAGAAGGGTCAACCACAGGGACTGGCTCAATTTCCTTCCTAAAAGCTGCTCTTTACCCAGTTTGGTACCTGTGGGATCCCACTTCAATTTCCCTTGAGAGTCCTTACCCTCACTAATCCCTTCTACACCTACTAGCTCCTTCCCCTTCCAACCACTCCTTTTTAAGCTTTTCACCACCTGCTGTGTGAGTCCCATCCAACTACTCCATTCCTTGACTCATTGGTGTAGCAACCCCCTTCTCCCCACCCCCACCACACTGCTACACTGCAGTTAAGTTGTGAGACTTGCTGCTAGCAGTACTCACTACTCAGCACACACACTCACATCATGATTACACAGCTGTGCCAGAGACACTGTCTCACTGACAACCAGGACGAGACACTCCCAGAAAGGCATGTATGTATGTGTACGGAGAGAGTGGGCGCAGTGGGGCTGCATCACTGACAACCAGGACGAGACACTCCCAGAAAGGCATGTATGTATGAGTACGGAAAGAGTGGGAGCAGTGGGGCTGCATGACTGACAGCTGAGCCTGTCACATCAGTGAGGTGACAAAATGCAAGATATAGGGGGAAATGTACTAAGCCTGAAAAGTGATAAATTTCACAGTGATAAACTACCAGCCAATCAGCTCCTAACTACCATTTCACTGGCTGTGTTTGAAAAATGACAGTTAGGAGTCGATTGGCTGGTACTTTATCACCGTGATAGTTATCACTTTTCAAGACTTAGTACATCTGGCCCATAATCACCTAGCTAAATCAGGCACTAATGCAATGTTACATGTATTAAATGAGCAGCAAATATATTGATTATTAGATAGCAGCTCCTATGCGGCAACTGGATGCCTTAGACGATATAAATGATTTAAGTTTCAATAGAGACATAAAAGAGCGCTGATGGTATATAAATAAATGTATTTCTAATATTTATTAAAGTTCAACACAATAAAAACAGTTATGCCAATAATAAAAGCCAGCCTGTGACATGACAGCTAGGATCTGATTGGCTGGTTCTTTATCACCTTCCACTTTATCACTTCACCGAGCTTAATAAATCTGCCCCTAAGTTTCTTAACAGAAGGATAAGAAAACAGCCAGGGAAAAAAAGGGGGGAGGACAGAAGAAAAAAAAGGAATCTATAGGATAAAATAGAATAACATACAGATATTGATTCATATATTATTCAGCTCAATGTTTTCGTTGAGACCTAGAGGGAACAAAGTATCTAGTATACAAATCCAGTATGCTTCCCTCTTACAGAGGAGGTTATATCTATCCCCACCTCGGAATGTCTGTTTTATATGTTCAACTCCCTGTATGGACAGAACCCTACGATCACCTCCATGGAGTGAGCAAACATGTCTAGGTACACTGTGTTTAGTTGACTTTTTAAGAATTAATCTTCCATGTTCTAAAAACCTAGAGAGCGTATTGTTCTACCGACATATTGGCAACCGCAAATGCAGGAGATTACATAAACCACAAATGTTGTCTGGCAGTTTATATTGCCAGCTATATCGAAGTATTCTTTAGTTCTATATGATAAGAATTATGATCGTCAGTGAGGTGGATGGGGCATCCCATTCCCAGCAGGAACAGCACACTATATGTAAGAGTCGGAGCGGTGCAGGGCTACTGGCTGACAGCCTAGCATCTCGGTGCAGCGGCAGAAGTCTGTAAATGATGGGAAATAACATGTGTCCCATGGCTACTGTGAGGAAATGAGAGGTCTGTGACAATATAGCTCTGCCTCATTTCTTATGTCAGATATGTACTTTTTATCCCCATATCCCTATACATTCATCTGTTTCCTCATTCTACATAACATGTCCATTACTGCTCACCCAATATTGTATTTAAATCAACCTTAATATTAATATATCCAATTGTGTTACGTTATCTGTTACCCTTTGGATAATGTATTCATGTTAGACCTAGTTTTCTATTGTTTACTACCACCACCACAGTGGACACTCAAAGGATGAGTCATATAAGGTATCATTGTCCCTTTTTGTTTTCTCCCTATTGTCCAACAGTGAGCTGACCAGACATGGTTGCTCTCTGGCTGATGTAATCACCTTGATTAGAATATGTATTGTATTCCAATGCTGTAAGATCCTTAGACAAAGAAGTCACACACACCCCATGTAATATGAAGCTTCTGGGGGTATAAGTAGATATAACCAGAGAGCTGAAAGAGATTCTATTCTCCTTGACTAAGAAGTGATGTTCTGTCGGGAGTTTGTGGTGGGAATTGTCGTGTAGAATTGGATTACAGAGGTGTGCTGAGCTGGTTAGAACCCATTCTGTTCAATAACCACTGTTGGTTTTTCATCTACCACTGTGCCTGAGTGATTTGGAACCCAGTATCTTCACAGCTACTATCGATGGTGGGTAACTACCTGGCTCTCTTCCTTTGATGGTAAAACTAGTTATCATCAGGTATAGGCCATCAATGATTCCTGATCATCAATAGTTGATGGCCAATCCTAGACCAGACCCTGAGAGACCACAGCCACCACCAGATCCACAATGTGTACCTAGAAGCTGCCACATCTGGCACTTTGTTACCCGCCACCAGATCTACCTTCTCCTAGAGAGCCACCTCTCCACATCTATGCTGGAACTCTGCAGGTATCCTTCACCACCAGCTTTGATCTCCTTTGCATCAGCATCCCGGCCAGCCACACACAGGTCCATGGAATCAGCATTATAACTTTTGACTCTTTATTTGCTGCAGCTGCTGTATAGTTCCTGTGATTTCCTCCAGCTCATTAACCAGCTGCAACTTCTCCTCATTTTATGTAACTCTCTCCCAGCTGCTGCAACAGTTTTTTTCTCCTGCAGGGTCCACAGGATATCCACAGGATAACATTGGGATATGATGACATGACAGCGGATTTGCACCAAACAGTCAAAGCTTTTGGCCTCCCAGCATGCAGTGGGCCTGTCCCTGTAGCCCCACCTCCTGGCTCAGGCAAATCAGTTTTTTGTTTGGTGTGTGGCAGGAGCCAGTCCATGTCAGGAGGGCTGCTGGTTTTTATCAGCCATAAGCGTTCTTATTTTATTTTTATAGACCATTTTTCTTGAGTGATCTTTCTAAAAAGTGTCTTATACGCACCTTAGAAAGAGTCGCTCCAACAATTCCCTGCCGGATTGTGACAACGCTTACCCACATGTACAGCGCTGTTTTGGGGAGCAGGAGTGTAATTACGTGTGTGCCAGGTGTGCCTGGCACACAGCGCAGTTGCCCTGAGGGCTCAGCGGCATGTAATGAGTCAAATTGACTAATTACATGCTGCCTCTGCTGTGTGCCGTACGCCGCACTGGAGGGGAGAGATCAGCGCTGGGCAGTGGATAAGGAGGAGGAGAGAGGGGGACTGGAGCCGCAGCATCGCTATGTAATTGGTAGTTGTGCCGCTGCAGCAGCCCCCTCTCCTTCCGTATTGGCTGCCCGGCGCTGCTGTGAATGCTGGGATGCGGTTCCTCCATCCCAGCATTCAAAGCGGCGTTGGGCAGCAATTACAGAAGGAGAAGGGGATGCTGCAGCGGCGCTACTACTAATTACATAGCGCTGCTGCGGCTCCAGTCCCCCTCCCTCCTCCTCCTTCTCCCCTGCCTGCACAGAGGAAGCTGCCAGCACGAGGAGCCTGACTGCCAGCGGGAAGATGGTAAGTATCTCTCTCTCTCTTTCTTTCTCTACCCTTTCTGCCGTAATGTGTAAAAATGGGGACGCTGTCTGCCGTAATGTGTAAAAAGGGGGACTGGCTGCCGCAATGTGTAAAAAGGAGGACGCTGTCTGCCGTACTGTGTAAAAAAGGGGGTGCTGTCTGCTGTAATGTGTAAAACAGGGAATGCTGTATGCCGTAATGTATAAACAGGGGGATGCTGTCTGCCGTAATGTGTAAAAAGGGGGACACTGTCTGCCCTTATGTGTAAAAAGGGGGACGCTGTCTGCCGTAATGTGTAAAAAGGGGGACTGGCTGCCGCAATGTGTAAAAAGGAGGATGCTGTCTGCCGTAATGTGTAAAGAGGGGACGCTGTCTGCCGTAATGTGTAAAAAGGGGGACTGGCTGCCGCAATGTGTAAAATGGGGGATGCTGTCTGCTGTAATGTGTAAAATGGGGGATGCTGTCTGCCGTAATGTGTAAAAAGGGGGCGCTGTCTGCCGTAATGTGTTAAAAAGGTGGACGCTGTCGGCCGTAATGTGTAAAAAGGGGGACTGGCTGCCGCAATGTGTAAAAAGGAGGACGCTGTCTGCCGTACTGTGTAAAAAAGGGGGCGCTGTCTGCTGTAATGGGAAAAAGGGGACACTGTCTGCCGCAATGTGTAAAAGAGGGGGACGCTGTCTGCCGTAATGTTTAAAAAAAGAGGACGCTGGCTGCCGTAATGTGTAAAAAAGGGGACGCTGTCTGCCATAATGTGCTAAAAAGGGGACGCTGTCTGCCGTAATGTGTAAAAAGAAAAGGGGGACGCTGTCTGCCGTATTGTGTAAAAAGGGGAATCTGTCTGCCATAATGTGAAAAAGGGGCACTACTGTGCAGCGTCATTTGAATAATGGAGACCAGTGTATGAATTGGTGGTATTTTGTGGCCACACCCCTTTCCCGTGAAGCCCAGCCCCTATATTTTTTGCGCACGCCTACGACGCGCACTGCCGCTGGTTTGCATTAAGGGGTGGGGCGACGATGCTGTTTCTTGCACACATCACTAAAATGTCTAGTTACGGCACTGTTGGGGAGCATCTGTGTCGAATATACTAGCAATACTAGGATACAAGATTTGTATACAATTGCGCTTCAACACTGGATGAAAAAAGAAATCGTATAGTCCGGTTTTTTCAGAAAAAAGCAAGTCTCTGATCTTAAATTCCAGAAAATTTTCTTCCGACAGGTTTTACATAGAGGAACAAGACAGAAAGAAATTATTTTTTTTTCAGTATATAATAAATTTCTCGAAAGTCACATAAATCGTATTAGGAGACTATGGGGTGTAGAGATTCCACTCCTTTGTGTCTTAATAAGATGTTCTAGGATCACCCGAAGAGTGTGTTTTTAGTCGTAAACACAGAATGCTCACTTTTCTTGCTTACTTCGACAAATGTGTGACAACTCCTATAAAGGTATCTTTAGGATTTTCATGTAAAGCCTTGCTCCCGAAAGTTCCTAATTTACTGGGTTATTCTCCACCATGAGGAACGTCGGAGGAAAAAGCAAAAAGAAATCCAATGTGTAGTATTTTCCTTTAGACTTACAAATAGGGGTACGGGGAGTATGTAAATAGATATAGGTAGACCCTTTCTCCTCTGTGTGGTTATTTCACATGAATATACTAGCAAGTCCAGCAGAAGTTACCAGGCCGGAGCACGGGGAGAAGGTAAGGCATGGGTTCTTCTTAGCGGGGGAACACTGACACAGCCGCACTGTTTTGGAGGAGACTACCAGTCACTGACGCGGCTGCCACCTAGGGTGCACCAGCGCAAGGCCTTAGGGATCATAGGCTCCAGAGGTAGTATGAGGCCACAATTCCTGGTATTGGTATCAGTAGTGGGGAGTCAGAGGCGCCCCTGGTCGTCCCTCCCCCTGATTCATGACCAGTTTCTTCCAAGTCTCCCACCATGAACCGTTTTCCCGCTTCTGTCTGAGACGCTGTGTATCTAAAAGGACCCAGTCGCAGCATAGGCAACTGTGACTGGTGCGTCTCTGATCACTGCAGGTTCATGGGGCGAGTGTTTACACTATTAGCGTCTGGATCCACTCAGCGTTTGCTAACGTATTTATCGGTCCTGGAAGCAGGGTGAGTCTCCCTGTATCCCACTCTATTGAGCCGGGTAACACAGCACTAAGTCTCTATCTACCTTTTGAGTATGAATAGTTGGATAAGTGCCGGATGCATACGAGTCTAATAATTATTACTGTTGTTTCTTTTTCTATGTGTCTGAATACGGTTAAACTCCTATATAAGGTAATAGTTACCTAGTTACATAATTAGTGAGGTTGAAAAGAGGCAAAATGCCCATCGGGTTCAACCTGTATTCTGTGATCAGCTGATCATATTATAATGTACCTGCTGATGTAATGGCTTAGTACCAATTGACAACAATGATTCTTACCACTCTCAGTTTAATGTCACTGTGTTAAATGCTATAACCCTGGATTCCCTTTGCAGTTAGAAATTTGTCTAATCAGTTTTAAATACATTTACAGAGTCTGCCATTACTACCTGCTTCAGCAGGGAGTTCCAAATTTTTAATGCTCTTACCGTGAATAACCCTTTCCTACGTTGTATATGGAATTTTCTCTCCTCTAGCCTCAGCGAGTGCCCACGTGTCCCATACAGGGTTATATTAATAAACAAATCCGCTGCTAGCTCCTTGTGCTGACCCTTTACATATTTGATGATATTAATAATGTCTCCTCTTAGTCGCCGCTTTTCTAGTGTATACATATGTAACTTAGCAAGCCTTTCCTTGTACTCCAGTGTCTCTAACCCTTTAATCAATTTAGTAGCCCACCTTTGAACCCTTTCTAGTTCTCCTATATCTGTTTTATAATATGGTGCCCAGAACTGAACACAATATTCCAGGTGCAGACGTACCAATGATTTGTACAGTGGCAGGATTACATCCTCGTCCCTTGTCTCTATGCCCCGTTTTATGCATGCGAGCACTTTACTTGCCTTTTTTGCAGCATTTTGACATTGTGTACTGTTACTAAGCCTATTATCCATGAGCACCCCCAAATCTTTTTCCACCACAGTTACTCCTATAATTTCCCCATTTAGAGTGTACGATACTTGTGTGCTTTTTTTCCAAAATGCATCATTTTGCATGTTTCTATATTGAACCTCATTCCCCATTTAGACGCCCAGGCTTCAAGTTTAAATAAGTCATTTTGTAGAGACTCCACATCGCTATCTGAATTAATTACGTTACACAGTTTAGTATCATCCACAAAGATTGACACTGTGCTTTCCAGGACTATTCCTAGATCGTTGATAAATATATTGAACAGTATCGTGCCAAGTACGGACCCTTGTGGTATTCCGCTGACTACTGGTGCCCAGCTGGAGAACATCCCGTTGACCATTACTCGTTGTAAAGCCAATTACCTATCCATGTACAAATAGTATATCCTAGACCAAGTTCCCTTAATTTGATCAGTTTCCTGTGAGGCACTGTATCGAAGGCGCGAGTAACCTCACTGCTGACCACAAAGTTCCCACCATTGAGGATAATGGAGCGGGTCTCAGAATTCGGGGAAATGGGTCCCATGTGTAAACATGGGACCCCTTTCAGTGTGTGGTCCGGGTAAATGTGGTTTGTATTTTTGCCAAGTATGTGGATTACAAAAAAGAAGAGGAGAGATGCTACACTGGATTTTGGTGAATATAATTTTATTTTCAGGTACACCATGGATTCTACTTGGAGAAGTGGACCGAGCCTCGTGTGAACATAGGTAAGTATGTGTGTGTCAGCATGTATGTAATAAAGTTTTACTTTAACGGTGTGAGTGTACTGTTTTATTTGGGTATTTTTTTTGTAGTAGAACTACCGGTACCAGCGGGCCCATTTCCCCCCCGCATGCTGGTACTTGTGGTTCTCCAAGTACCAGCTTGCAGGGGAGGCTTGCCAGGACTTGTAGTTCTGCTGCAAAAAACAATACTCTTTCTTTGTGTCAGTTGGCTATCAGCCTCCCATCCACAGCCCATGGATGGGGGGGAACAGCCTCGGGCTTCATCCCTGGCCCTTGGGTGGAGGGGGGGAACCTTTGATTTACCCTCCAGGGTACCCCAGCCAGGGGTGACTAGTTGGGGATTTAATGCCACGGCCACCGGCTGTGGCATTATCTCTCCAGCTAGTGGAGCCCGGTGCTGGTGTTAAAAATACGGGGGGCCCCTACATCTTTTGTCCCCTGTATTTTTTGCACCAGGACCGGACGCAGAGCCCGGTGCTGGTTCTAAAAATATGGGGGATCCCCTGTCAATTCCCCCCCCCGTATTTTTACAACGAGGACCGACTCAAAGAGCTCGAGGCTGGTTATGCTTAGGAGGGGGGACCCCACACATATTTTTTCTTGATTTTAACCCATTTCCACCCCTTCCCACTGAAAACTATGCTCTCTCTATTTTAGTCAGTTAAAAAAATGTTCTTTTAAAAAATATATAAATAATACTTGTGGTTCCTAATAGACAAAGCAGGTACATAATCCATTCTAATATAAATAGATATGCTATTAGCAATAAAAAAAAAACACAAAAAAAACATGTTTTTACATTTTTTATTAGATTCCACCAGCAAAGTGAGGCATAATGAAATTGACAAAATTACTGTAGAAAAGGACTGTTGTCGAATCGACTTTCTTCAATTGAATATACTTTTGTCGAAAAGCCGCATTTTTACCACTGCAGACATGTCGAATTTAACAACTGTCAAATTTCAAAAAGTCGAATCTGAAACGTCCGTTTCTTTGTCGAAAAGTACTGTATTGCATTGTCGAATTTAAAATGCCCCGTTTTTTGACATTTGCGGCAATTCGACCGCAATTACATATACCCCATCATAACAGTACTGCCAGCAGGAGAACTGTAACAAATGTGTTACACCGCAGCCTGCTCTCCCTGTGTGAAGGGAAGGATTTAAGCCGTATCAGCTACAATCAATGTCAGAGTATGTAGCAATTGGATAAGAAACAATGTATAAATAAATCGGCTACAGTGAGGTTCTTTTCAATCCACCTTTCAATAACAGGCTTTTACATGATATGTGCTTCTACTACTTCATTTATATATATATATTTTTTTAAATCTGTTTATTAGGATTTTCACATAATATAAATTCAATATGAAACAACGAAGTAGCAGACAATGGAGATTATGAAGTTAAGGCTAAAGTTGACAAATACATTATAGTCTGTTAAGAGAGGGACAGTTCAGATCCGTAGAATCTAGACTTGTGGACTCCAAACCATAAATCCGTATTTTGTCACAAGATTATTGAACTAACATTAACCAAGGGATATAGTGTTTATGTGAATCTGTCTTGTACATCAAAACTTGTACAAGCATTGAAGATCGGAATAGTCAGAAAAAACTGACAGAATTATAGTAAATTCAGCAGTCACAGGTTATACATTAGTATAATAGGCAATATGAGCACATAATCAACTACAAATACATTTCAAGTATGTAGGAGAAACCTATTACTGATAGAGCATCAAGCGACTGGAACCGGAAGTGACGTTGGGCGCGCACACACGAGGGTGCACATGAGGACGGAACGGCGAGGTGCTAGAGCCACGCACGGGGGAGCCAGAAGCCGGCAGCCAGGAGGGAGCCAGCAGCTGGTGGGGAAGGGAGCCTGCAGCCAGAGAGAAAAACTTCTGTGCAGAGATCAGTGGAGCAGGGAGCAGATAAGTAGTAACTTTCCCTATTAGCTTTTCTCACTGTGTTGTATAACTGATTGTCTTCCTTTGTCCATTACTGTATTTTATTGTTGAGTCCCTGAATTTGTACTAAATTTATCCTTATCCTATCCATTTATTTATTTTTATATATTTATTTATTGTTCCTTATATATTCCTTAAATATTGATTGTCCACGTCTTTTTGATTTTCTGAAGGTAACAGGGAGTAAGCACTAATTAAAAAATGGGGGTGGCTGAGATTGGTAATCTCACTCAATGCATGTGCATGATGTATGTGCACCTGGTACAACAGTCCGAGTGTGGGTACCCTGCTTTGCACAAGCATTGAAGATCAGAATAGACAGAAAAAACTGACAGAATTATAGTAAATTCAGCAGTCACAGGTTATACATTAGTATAATAAGCAATATGAGCACATAATCAACTACAAATACATTTCAAGTATGTAGGAGAAACCTATTACTGAGATAGAGCATCGAGCGACTGGAATCGGAAGTGACATTGGGCGCGCACACACAAGGACGCACACAAGGATGGAGCGGCAAGGTGCTAGAGCCGCAAGCCGGGGGGAGCCAGAAGCCGGCAGCAAGGGGGAAGCCAGCAGCCAGGGAGAGCTAGCAGCCAGGAGGAAGCAGCGGCCAAAGCGAGCCAGCAGCCGGTGGGTAAGGGAGCCAGCAGCCGGGGAGAGCCAGCGGCCAGGAGGAAGCAGCAGCCGGAGGGAGCCAGCAGCCGGTGGGGAAGGGAGCCTGCAGCCGGGGAGAACAACTTCTGTGCACAGATCAGTGGAGCAGATAAGTAGTAACTTTCCCTATTAGCTTTTCCCACTGTGTTGTATAACTGATTGTCTTCCTTTGTCCATTACTGCATTTTATTGTTGAGTCCCTGTCTTTGTACTAAATGAATACTTATCCTATCCATTTATTTATATATATATTTATTTATTCTCCCTTATTCCTTTATTTTATTTATTTATTGTTCCTTATATATTGATTGTCCCCCTCTTTTTGGTTTTCTGAAGGTAACAGGGAGTTAGCACTAATTACAAAAATGGGGGTGGCCGAGATTGGGAATCTCACTCAATGCATGTCGTACATGATGTATGAGCACCTGGCACAACAGTCCAAGTGTAGATACATCTGTGCGAGATGTGAGCGTACGGCCGCGCTGGAAGCCCAGGTAACTAATCTAGAGCGGACGGTTACACGACCGAGGAGCATTCACAATCTCCAGCAAAGTTTACACAGAACGGTGGAGGAGTTGCAGCGGGGGATCACTGGTAGACGAGGAAGATCAGGTAGACAGCTGGGTCATGGTTAGAAGGAAGAAGAGGAGGAGGGGAAGACAGGACATCTCCAATCTGCCAAACCCCAATAAATTCGCCGATTGGATGAAGATTCTGAGGATGGCAGTGAGGAAATGACGGAACCAGAGGAGCGGTCCCCCCGGAACAGATGGGAAAAAAGATAGGGAGGTACCTAGTCAGATTGTGGTGGTAGGGGATTCTATTATCAGGAAGACAGGGCAATCTGCTACTGGGACCGTGATCGCCGTACAGTCTGCTGTCTTCTGGGTGCTCGGGTACGGCACATCGCGGACAGGGTAGATAGATTGTTGGGAAGGGCTGGTAAAGACCCGGCGGTCTTGGTGCATGTTGGCACCAATGACAAAGTTAGTGGCAGGTAGGATGTCCTTAAGAAAGACTATAGGGACTTAGGCAAGAAACTTAAGGCAAGGACATCTAGGGTAATATTCTACGAAATATTACCAGTGCCACGCGCTAGCCCAGGGAGGCAGAGGGAGATCACGGAGGTAAATGTGTGGCTTAGAGACTGGTGTAGGAAGGAGGGGTTTATGTTCCTGGAACACTGGGTGGACTTCTCAGTCAGGCGTCATCTATTGTCTATTCATTTGGGGGCTGACCTCCCTCATACTGGCTGCCGCTGACAGCGCACTCATACTTTATTCTTCTTGCGATGGGTTGCACCTGAATGAAGAGGGGGCTGCGGTGCTGGGGGGGCAGGATGGTTAGAAGATTGGAGGAACTTTTAAACTAGGAGCCTGGGTGGAATATGTAGCTAGAAGCTATGGGTTAATTAGGGAGAGCAGTAAGGATGGGGGTAGTGAACTATTTGGGGGTGGAGAAGGGGGGAGCGTAAGGGACAGATCATGTCAAACTAACTTAATTAGCTTCTACGAGGAAAGGAGCAAGAATCTTGATCAGGGAAAAGCAGTGGATGTGGTGTATTTAGATTTTGCAAAAGCCTTCGATACAGTGCCTCACAGGAGACTGATCAAATTAAGGGTACTTGGTCTAGGATATACTATTTGTACACGGATAGGTAATTGGTTGGATAACAGAGTACAATGAGTTGTGGTCAACGGGATGTTCTCCAGCTGGGCACCAGTAGTCAGCGGAATACCACAAGGGTCCGTACTTGGCCCGCTACTGTTCAATATATTTATCAACGATCTAGGAATAGGCCTGGAAAGCACAGTGTTAATCTTTGTGGATGATACTAAGCTGTGTAAGGTATTTAATTCAGATAGCGATGTGGAGTCTCTACAAAATGACTTATTTATACTTGAAGCCTGGGCGTCTAAATGGGGAATGAGGTTCAATATAGAAAAAAGCTAAATTATGCATTTTGGAAAAAAAACACATAAGCATCGTACACTCTAAATGGGGAAATTATAGGGGTAACTGTGGTGGAAAAAGATTTGGGGGTGCTCATGGATAATAGGCTTATCAGTACACAATGTCAAAATGCTGCAAAA
This sequence comes from Pseudophryne corroboree, assembly GCF_028390025.1. NCBI lineage: Eukaryota > Metazoa > Chordata > Amphibia > Anura > Myobatrachidae > Pseudophryne > Pseudophryne corroboree. Next base: position 54,268 of record NW_026967974.1, read on the forward strand.
AGGCAAGTAAAGTGCTCGCATGCATAAAATGGGGCATTGAGACAAGGGATGAGGATGTAATCCTGCCACTGTACAAATCATTGGTACGTCTGCACCTGGAATATTGTGTTCAGTTCTGGGCACCATATTATAAAACAGATATAGGAGAACTAGAAAGAGTTCAAAGGCGGGCTACTAAACTTATTAAAGGGTTAGAGTGTCTGGAGTACGAGGAAAGGCTTGCTAAATACATATGTATACACTAGAAAAGCGGCGACTAAGAGGTGACATTATTATCTTCAAATATGTAAAGGGTCAGCACAAGGAGCTAGCAGCGGATTTGTTTATTAAAATAACCCTGTATGGGACACATGGGCACTTGCTGGAGAGAAAATTCCGTATACAATGTAGGAAAGGGTTCTTCATGGTAAGAGCAATACAAATTTGGAACTTCCTGCCAGAGAAGATAGTAATGGCAGACTCTGTAAATGTATTTAAAAACCGATTAGACAAATGTCTAACTATAAAGGGTATCCAGGGTTATAGCATTTATCATAGTGACATTAATCTGGGAGTGGTAAGAGTCATTGCTGTCAGTTGGCACTAAGCCATTACATCAGCAGGTACATTATAATATGATCAGCTGATCACAGAATACAGGTTGAACCCGATGGGCATTTTGCCTCTTTTTAACCTCACTAATTATGTAACTAGGTAACTATTACCTTATATAGGAGTTTAACCGTATTCAGACGCATAGCAAAAGAAACAACAGTAATAATTATTAGACTCATATGCATCCGGCACTTATCCAACTATTCGTACTCAAAAGGTAGATAGAGACTTAGTGCTGTATTACCCGTGCTCAGTAGAGTGGGATACAGGGAGACTCACCTCGCTTCCAGGACCAATCAATACGTTAGCAAACGCTGAGTGGATCCAGATGTTAATAGTGTACACACTCACCCCGTGAACCTACAGTGAACACAGACGCCCAAGTGAACACCGACGCACCAGTCACACAGCCGCCTATGCTGCGACTGGGTCCTTTTAGATACACAGTGTCTCAGACGGAAGCCAGAAAACGGTTTGTGGCGGGAGACTCGGAGGAAACTAGTCATGAACCGGGGGGAGGGGTGACCAGGGGAGCGTCTGATTCCCCACTGCTGACATCAATCCCAGGGATCGTGTCCTCATACTACTTCTGGAGCCTATGATCCCGAAGGCCTAGCACTGATGCACCTTAGGTGGCAGCCACGTCAGTGACTGATAGTCTCCTCCAAAACAGTGCGGCTGTGTCCGTGTTCCCCCTCTAAGCAGAACTGATGCCTTACCTTCTCCCCATGCTCCGGCCACAGCCGGGTAACTTCAGCTGTAACTTCACCAAAACAGCTCTGTACACATGGGTAAACGTTGTCACGACCCGACGGGGAATTGTTGGAGCTACTCTTTCTAAGGTAGGTGTGAGACGCTTTTTAGAAAGATCACTCAAGAAATAGACTATAAAAATAAAATAAGAAAGCTTATGGCTGCTAAAACCAGCAGCCCTCTTGACCATGGTCTGGCTCCTGTCACACCAAACAAAAAACTGATTTGCCTGAGCCAGGAGGTGGAGATACATGGATGGGCCCACTGCATGCTGGGAGGCCGAAAGCTTTGACCGTTTGGTGCAAATCTGTCGCATCATCATATCCCAATGTTATCCTGTGGATAACCTGTGGACCCTGCAGGAGAAAAAACTGTTGCAGCAGCTGGGAGAGAGTTACATGAAATGAGGAGCTGGTGCAGCTGATTAATAAGCTGGAGGAAATCACAGGAACTATACAGCAGCTGCAGCAAATAAAGAGTCAAAAGTTATCATAATGCTGATTCCATGGACCTGTGTGAGGCTGGCCGGTATGCTGATGCAAAGGAGATCCAAGCTGGTGGTGAAGGAAACCTGCAGAGTTCCAGTTTAGATGTGGCAAGCTGTGGAGGTGGCTCTCTAGAAGGTAGATCTGATAGTGGGTGACAAAGTGCCAGATGTGGAAGCTTCTAGATACACATTGTGGATCTGGTGGTGGCTGTGGCATCTCAGGGTCTGGTCTAGGATAGGCCATCAACCATTGATGATCATCTTTGATGGTCTATACCTGATGATAACTAGATTTACCATCAAAGGCAGACAGCCAGGTAGTTACCCGCCATCGATAGTAGCTGTGAAGATACTATGTTCCAAATCACTCAGGCACAGTGGTAGATGAAACACCAACAGTGGTTATTGAACATAATGGGTTATAAACAGCTCAGCACACCTCTGTAATCCAATTCCACATGACAATTCCCACCACAAACTCCTGACAGAACATCACTTCTTAGTCAAGGAGCATAAAATCTCTTTCAGCTCTCTGGTTAGCGCTACTTATACCCCCAGAAGCTTCATATTACATGGGGTAAGTGTGACTTCTTTGTCTAAGGATCTTACAGCATTGGAATACAATACATATTCTAACCAAGGTGATTACATCAGCCAGAGAGCAACCATGTCTGGTCAGCTCACTGTTGGACAATAGGGAGAAAACAAAAAGGGACAATGGTACCTTATATGACTCATCCTTTGAGTGTCCACTGTGGTGGTAGTAAACAATAGAAAACTAGGTCTAACATGAATACATTATCCAAAGGGTAACAGATAAAGTAACACAATTGGATATATTAACAATATTAAGGTTGATTTAAACACAATATTGGGTGAGCAGTAATGGACATGTTATGGAGAATGAGGAAACAGATGAATGTATAGGGATATGGGGATAAAAAGTACATATCTGACATGAGAAATGAGGCATAGTTATATTGTCACAGACCTCTAATTTCCTCACAGTAGCCATGGGCCAGATGTTATTTCCCATCATTTACAGACTTCTGCCGCTGCACCGAGATGCTAGGCTGTCAGCCAGTAGCCCTGCACCGCTCCGGCTCTTACATATAGTGTGCTGTTCCAGCTGGGAATGGGATGCCCCATCCACCTCACTGACGATCATAATTCTTATCATATAGAACTAAAGAATACTTCGATATAGTGTCCAATATAAACTGCCAGACAACATTTGTGGTTTATGTAATCTCCTGCATTTGCGGTTGCCAATATGTCGGAAGAACAATACGCTCTCTAGGTTTTTAGAACATAGAAGATTAATTCTTAAAAAGTCAACTAAACACAGCGTACCTAGACATGTTTGCTCACTCCATGGAGGAGATTGTGGGGTTCTGTCCATACAGGGAGTTGAACATATAAAACAGACATTCCCAGGTGGGGATAGATATAACCTCCTCTGTAAGAGGGAAGCATACTGGATTTGTATGATAGATACTTTGTTCCCTCTAGGGCTCAACGAAAACATTGAGCTGAATAATATATGAATCAATATCTGTATGTTATTCTATTTTATCCTATAGCTTCCTTTTTTTTCTTCTTTCCTCCCCCTGTTTTCCATTGCTGTTTTCTTATCCTTCTGTTAAGAAACTTAGTATATACATACATACATATATATCCTTTGCGATATCTATGGAGTATATTATACACATGGTACTTTGTATCTATCTCTGGATTATTCTTTGTCTAGTGTGATATGAGCAACAATAGACTCATATATATATATATATATATATATATATATATATTTTTTTTTTTACCAATTTACACTGAATATGACGATGCACATGGCTAACTCAGATGGTCTCTGTCACGACTGATGATTCAGAAAAGATTTTTCTGTTTAATTATTATTATTATCTGTATATCTTAGGAACATCTATTTGAATATTTTCTCTCCTACTATTTTGAATACAGTGGTTTGGTCCGATATGCTTTCGGTGGGTTATTACTTGTTTCTTGGAGCTTTCTAATTAAATTAATGGTTATACTCCTCAGAGATTCCTTTTTATATTGAATATATGTTTTCAGAAAGTGGTGGGAATAACTTGAAACACGAAACCCCTTCAAAGGAATAGAGAGGAGAATAAATATTCAAACTATATATAAAAATAATCTCTATAAAGCAAGACGTATTTAATGTCAAATTAATAAAGCAACATATTAGGTATCTGTATGTCCATTAGAAATTCTATCTGTATATACATATATATGCGGATTAGTGTGTTCTTTGTTTTACCACCACTATCTACTATAAGTACTAATTTTATTGTTTAAGATTGATATTATCTGTATAGTTCCTTTTTCTTTTTAACAAAAGAGCATCTGTATTAATTACATCATGTGGATCAACTCTATACAAATTAAGCAACACCGAGCATTCACTCAGGTGTGCATATTACCATTCAAAAGCCAATTGGATACAAACGGTTTAAATACCCATTTACTTCTTCATTGGGTATTCATATCTCCTGAGAAAACCGCCGTTTGCCTGTGGCGGAGAAACGCGTTGAGTGTTGTAGCTACTGTCGGTCCATTGAAGGAGATTCATCCACTTCGTTTAACCCTGCTATAAACAATTTCATTGATCCTCACTGCTGTCACACGGGACAGAACGCTACCGCCCGCCCCAGTGGTGAGACACCGTTTGCAGACAGATCATCGGAGCTCGTGGCATCTCCCTCTGGTCCATCTGTGAGGGATACCTGCAGCCATTTGTAGCTCACACTGCACTTTGCTATTGACGGGAACCAGCGGAGATTACCAACATTGGGTGAGAACACTGACCTATAAGTGAGGATAATGAACTACTTAAATTATCCACTTTAATACCGTGGGATCCCTCTGGTATATACATAAATTGGAGAACTCCTACACTCTATTATGTTAATTAATGGACCGCAGTACTGCACATATCAGCTGATTCAGCTGCATTTAAATACAATCGATCTAATATGAGTGATTACAGCTGAATCTGTATACAGTTTATATACAATCAGAAATATTGTGGCTACATTTTATCTGGTTATTATTGGCATAACTGTTTTTATTGTGTTGAACTCTAATAAATATTAGAAATATTTTTATTTATATACCATCAGCGCTCTTTTATGTCTCTATTGAAACTTAAACAATCTATATCGTCTAAGGCATCCCGTTGCCGCATAGGAGCTGCTATCTAATAATCAATATTTGGTGCTCATTTAATACATGTAACATTGCATTAGCGCCTGATTTAGCTAGGTAATTATATCTTGCATTTTGTCACCTCACTGATGTGACAGGCTCAGCTGTCAGTGATGCAGCCCCACTGTGCCCACTCTCTCCGTACTCATACATACATACATGCCTTTCTGGGAGTGTCTCGTCCTGGTTGTCAGTGAGACAGTGTCTCTGGCACAGCTGTGTAATCATGATGTGAGTGTGTGTGCTGAGTAGCGAGTACTGCTAGCAGCAAGTCTCACAGCTTAACTGCAGTATAGCAGTGTGGTGGGGGTGGGGAGAAGGGGTTGCTACACCAATGAGTCAAGGAATGGAGGAGTTGGATGGGACTCACACAGCAGGTGGTGAAAAGCTTAAAAAGGAGGAGTGGTTGGAAGGGGAAGGAACTAGTAGGTTTAGAAGGGATTAGTGAGGGTAAGGACTCTCAAGGGAAATTGGAGTGGGATCCCACAGGTACCAAACTGGGTAAAGAGCAGCTTTTAGGAAGGAAATAGATGAGCCAGTCCCTGTGGTTGTCCCTTCTCTGCCTCATGCGGGGTGGATCCTTGGACTCTCCAGTTCCTCAGGAGGCTGTGGATTCTTCTTGCCCACTACCTGGTGGTTCTGTGGTCATCTCAGGCCATGAACCTCCCAGATGCCAGGCCTCCAGATAAACATGAAATGGTCATGGAGGTGGTCCTGGGCTCTGTAGAGGAGGAGGTGGAAAAAGCAAAGGAAAGTTGTGTCCCTTCTGAAGGGGCAATGGTGGACATTGTGAATGGTGAAGGGAAGGTTTTTGTGGGTGAAGAGGGAGTTATGCCATATATACCATAAACATGGGTCTTCAGCCTATATGATGTGCCACCATTAATGTGGCTTCTGTCTTGTCCTACCAAGCTTGATTTATGGGCTTTGTCATTCTTATAAGCAGGATAAAGGCTGAGTTTTTTATTTCTGCAGTAGACTAGAATAAGCCCAGACAGTCCACTTCCATGATACCACCGGAATGTGACGGACAGTGACCGTCGTGCCATCACTTACCTGTATGCTTACACGAAACAGAATGATGGAAAACTTACACGGTTTCTTTACATCTTCTGGGGTCCACTCCGAGATTAGACATTATGGCATAATTACTCAGACGGGAATATAAAACAGAATAAAAATAAAAGCTTTAATGTAATAATTAGATGCAAACAAAAGCTTTTATTATGAAATCATACAGGGGAGTATCCGCACCATATAGATGTAACATACAACAAACCACCGCAGATGGAACCCGGGTGACTCTAATGCACATGGTAATATACAGGGTATATATGGACAGGATCTTGTATCAGAAAACACTCGACACTCCTGATCAAGATGAGTGTCTGCAACAAGTTAGGCAAACTAGAAGAAGTGAAAACACGTTCCAATGGCCGCCATATTGTCATGCAGCAATACAGATTGTGGAAACTGGCATTAGACACTCACATTTACACAAAGCACAAGATACAAAATAAACAGCAGAAAAAAGACCTAAGCATTTGGGATGTATTATTTAGGAAGTAAATAGAGGTACATTAATGAAAAGCGTGAGTAACAGTCATCAGCCTGCTTGTGAAGGTCTCTAGAGTGGAGGCCTCTTGGACTGTGCAAGGCAGTGAGTTCCATGGTCAAAGCTAAACGTTCAACCCATAAATGAATGACAGGAGATTCTTGGTACTGCTGGTAACAGTCCTTCATCTGTAGATGCCAGCAAGCAGGGCAGTAAGGAGGCAGAAGCTGCTTCTAGTACCTTGGACCATGTAATGCTGGGCTGGGAAGGTCATTTAGCTAATTATGAAATAGATTTGTCGTCTTACAGGCAGCCGGTGAAGGGAGTATAGAATGGGTGTTATGAGGCAGGAACGGGCTGGTTAGGTAACAGCCTGGCTGCTGCATTCTGTACTAGCTGCAAGCTCTGTAATTCTTTTGCTGGGTGACCCAGGTAGATGGCATTGCAGTAGTCTATGAACTTCTGAGTGAATCAAGTGCTTGATTCTGGCTATGGTCCACAGATGAAAGAATGAGGATTTGTATGTAGCGGATACCTGATGTATGTGTCAGCCACATACCAGGACATCACAAAGATTCAGCACATGTTCAGTATTTTGCAATTCTGAACACCAAAGCATAAATCCAGATGGTTGGTAAAGCTGTAGTCTTGTCCTTTGTTCGGGAGCTTCTATTATGTTTCACAAAGACTGAGTCACAGCCAACTGGCATCATCCACCCCTGGCGCTCAGCTAGACAACCATTTAGGATTGGTATTAGGTTCTCAGTACATGGTGCAAAAAGCAGGTCATCTGCATAGCTGTGGTAGACCAGGCCATGATGTCTGATTATATCACCCAGTGGTAGCATGTATATTTTATAAAGCATAAGAGATCGGATTCACCCTTGAGGAACATTGGACGGCAGTGATAATTATACTCCAGAAGACGTAAATGGTTCCGTACTTGGGTAATGTCTAATATGTTCAACAAGAGCAGATTTATTTCTCTCACAGCATGAAAATGGCTTCTCATCTGTGAAATCGCTGATGTTTGACAAGAACTGATGTCGATGAAAAACATTTCCCACACTCAGAACAGGAAAATGGCATCTCACCTGTGTGACTTCTCTGATGTATAACAAAATGTGATTTGTGTGCAAAACATTTCCCACACTCAGAACAGGAATACGGCTTCTCACCTGTGTGACTCCTCTGATGTGCAACAAGAGCTGATTTCCATGCAAAACATTTCCCACACTCAGAACAGGAATATGGCTTCTCACCTGTGTGACTTCTCTGATGTATAACAAGATCTGGTTTCGATGAATAACATTTCCCACACTCAGAACAGGAATACGGCTTCTCACTGTGACTTCTCTGATGTATAACAAAATGTGATTTGTGTGCAAAACATTTCCCACACTCAGAACAGGAATACGGCTTCTCACCTGTGTGACTTCTCTGATGTATAACAAGAGCTGGTTTCCGTGCAAAACATTTCCTACACTCAGAACAGGAATATGGCTTCTCCCCTGTGTGACTTCTCTGATGACTAACAAGATGTGATTTCAATGAAAAACATTTCCCACACTCAGAACAGGAATATGGCTTCTCACCTGTGTGACTTCTCTGATGTGTAACAAGAGCTGATGTCTGTGCAAAACATTTCCCACACTCAGAACAGGAATACGGCTTCTCACCTGTGTGACTTCTCTGATGTGTAACAAGATCTGATTTATATGCGAAACATTTCCCACACTCAGAACAGGAATACGGCTTCTCACCTGTGTGACTTCTCTGATGTGTAATAAAAGCTGATTTATATGCGAAACATTTCCCACACTCAGAACAGGAATACGGCTTCTCACCTGTGTGACTTCTCTCATGTCTAACAAGATATGATTTATATGTAAAACATTTCCCACACTCAGAACATGGAAATGGCCTCTCACCTGCCTTAGCTGGCTGATGAGTAATAAGGTTTGTGTTCTGTGTAAAACATGGTGCATCTATAGAACAAGGAAACACTGAATCTACTCTCAGAGCTGTAACAGATGCACCAATATCAGAGTGATCAGGAGAACATTTCCCAGGATCAGAGGGATCAGCTGATAGAGCTGGATGTATAATTGGGGTAATGGGGTTATCTCCTGGAGAATCCTGTCTACTGTCATTATCTTTTATGTCACAATCCTGGGATAACATTAGATGTCCTTCTGAGATATTCCTGCTTGTGTGTCCATCTCCTGGAAATAAAATACATTAATATATAAAATGAGTAGACAAGAGCCAGGGTGTTACAGGATACAATATATAATTCTATAACTGACATTTTTACCTGTAATCATTGCTTTTATGTTTATTAAAAAACAAAAAAAGCTAGGATGCTTAGACTGGAGCTTGATCAACACTGAATGCTCATGTGGGATTACTAGAGGGGACGTGGACGCTCCTGTGGGATCACTAGAGGTGACGTGGACGCTCACGTGGAATTACTAGAGGTTACACGGACGCTCACGTGGGATTACTAGAGGTGACACGGGCGCTCACGTGGGATTACTAGAGGAGACAGGGACGCTCACGTGGGATTACTAGAGGAGACAGGGACGCTCACGTGGGATTACTAGAGGAGACAGGGACGCTCACGTGGGATTACTAGAGGTGACAGGGACGCTCACGTGGGATTACTAGAGGTGACAAGGACGCTCACGTGGGATCACTAGAGGTGACACGGACGCTCCCGTGGAATTACTAGAGGTGACGTGGACGCTCCCGTGGAATTACTAGAGGTGACACGGGCGCTCCCGTGGAATTACTAGAGGTGACACGGGCGCTCCCGTGGAATTACTAGAGGTGACACGGGCGCTCCCGTGGAATTACTAGAGGTGACACGGGCGCTCCCGTGGAATTACTAGAGGTGACACGGGCGCTCCCGTGGAATTACTAGAGGTGACGTGGATGCTGACGTGGGATTACTAGAGGAGACATGGACGCTCACGTAGGATTACTAGAGGTGACACGGACGCTCATGTGGGATCACTAGAGGTGACACGGACGCTCATGTGGGATCACTAGAGGTGACACGGACACTCATGTGGGATCACTAGAGGTGACATGGACGCTCATGTGGGGTTACTAGAGGTGACATGGACGCTCATGTGGGGTTACTAGAGTTGACATGGACGCTAACGTGGGATTACTAGAGGTGACATGGGCATTCATGTGGGATTACTAGAGGTGACATGGCCACTCATGTGGGATTAGTAGAGGTGACATGGACGCTCATGTGGGATTACTAGGGGTGACATGGACGCTCATGTGGGATTAGTAGAGGTGACATGGACGCTCATGTGGATTACTAGAGGTGACACGGACGCACATGTGGGATTACTAGAGGTGACACGGACACTCATGTGGGATTACAAAAGGTGACATGGACGCTCACGTGGGATTACTGGAGGTGACATGGACGCTCATGTGGGATTACTATAGGTGACATGGACACTCATGTAGGATTACTAGAGGTGACATGGACGCTCATGTGGGATTACTAGAGGTGACATGGGCTTTGCAATAATAAAACAGCAAAGAAGAGAAAGTGCTGTCCTGTTTGCGCACTAATAAATAATATATAACCTTTATTAAGTACAGTAAAGTATGTAAGATAAATCAGTGATATATAAAACACAAAGGTAAATGTATAAAGGTGCATAAAGTAATCAAAAGACAATTGTATTTGTTGTTAAACATCGGCATGTATATTATATTGGGCGATAATTGATTCAGTGCTGGTAATCCTGTTCAGTAAGAATATATTAATATATTGCACCCATACGAGGATGGGATAAATTACACATTTAATAATATTGTGGCAGAGTTTCCTCCAGCGGTAATCTCAATGTAACATCATACTGTATGTATAAACATTTTATGGGGGGGGATTCAGTTCATCGCAAAAACTCCCTAACCAATTAGCCGCAAAAAGTTATTGGTGCAGCCGCCCAAGAAGAGCCCACCTTCCTTGTGGAGTGGGCTTTCACTGATTTTGGATGCGGCAATCCAGTCGCAGAATAAGCCTGCTGAATCATGTTACAGATCCAGCGAGCAATAGTTTGCTTTGAAGCAGGAGCACCCAGCTTGTTGGATGCATACAGGATAAACAGCGAGTCAGTCTTCCTGACTCCAGCCGTTCTGGTTACATAAATCTTCAAAGCCCGGACTATGTCAAGTAACTTGGAATCCTCCAAGTCACGAGTAGCCGCAGGCACCACAATAGGTTGGTTCAAATGAAAAGATGACACCACCTTTGGCTGAAATTGCGGACGAGTCCGCAATTCTGCCCTGTCCATATGGAAAACCAGATAGGGGCTTTTACATGACAAAGCCGCCAATTCTGACACACGCCTAGCCGAAGCTAAGGCCAACAGCATGACCACTTTCCACATGAGATACCTTAGCTCCACGGTTTTAAGTGGCTCAAACCAGTGGGATTTCAGGAAACCCAACACCACGTTAAGATCCCAAGGTGCCACTGGTGGCACAAAAGGAGGCTGAATATGTAGCACTCCCTTAACAAACGTCTGAACCTCAGGCAGTGAAGCCAGTTCTTTTTGAAAGATAATGGATAGGGCCAAAATCTGGACCTTTATGGACCCAAATTTTTGGCCCATAGACACTCCTGACTGTAGGAAGTGCAGGAACCGGCCGAGCTGGAATTCCTCTGTAGGGGCCTTCCTGGCCTCACACCAAGTAACATATTTTCGCCATATACGGTGATAATGCTTTGCTGTCACGTCCTTCCTAGCCTTTATCAGCGTAGGAATAACTTCTCCAGAATGCCTTTTTCCGCTAGGATCCGGTGTTCAAACGCAGCTGCGGTAAGTCTTGGAACAGACAGGGCCCCTGTTGCAACAGGTCCTGTCTGAGAGGCAGAGGCCATGGGTCCTCTGTGAGCATTTCTTGCAGTTCCGGGTACCAAGTCCTTCTTGGTCAATCCGGAACAATGAGTATTGTTCTCACTCCTCTTTCTTACAATTCTCAGCACCTTTGGTATGAGAGGAAGAGGAGGAAACACATAGACCGACTGGAACACCCATGGTGTTACTAGTGCGTCCACAGCTATCGCCTGAGGGTCCCTTGACCTGGCGCAATACCCTTTTAGCTTTTTGTTGAGGCGGGACGCCATCATGTCCACCTGTGGCAGTTCCCATCGATTTACAATCTGCGTGAAGACTTCTTGATGAAGTCCCCACTCTCCCGGGTGGAGGTCGTGTCTGCTGAGGAAGTCTGCTTCCCAGTTGTCCACTCCCGGAATGAACACTGCTGACAGTGCTTGCACGTGATTCTCCGCCTAACGAAGAATCCTGGTGGCTTCCGCCATTGCACCCTGCTTCTTGTGCTGCCCTGGCGGTTAACATGGGCCACTGCGGTGATGTTGTCTGACTGAATCAGCACTGGTTGGTTTCAAAGCAGAGGCTCCGCTTGACTCAGGGCGTTGTATATGGCCCTTAGTTCCAGGATATTGATGTGCAGACAAGACTCCCGACTTGACCACAGCCCTTGGAAGTTTCTTCCCTGAGTGACTGCCCCCCATCCTCGGAGGCTTGCATCCGTGGTCACCAGGCCCCAGTCCTGTATGCCGAACCTGCGGCCTTCGAGGAGGTGAGCACTTTGCAGCCACCACAGAAGAGACACCCTGGCCCTGGGGGACAGGGTGATCAGCCGATGCATCTGAAGATGCGATCCAGACCACTTTTCCAACAGATCCCACTGAAAGATCCTCGCATGGAACCTGCCGAAGGGAATGGCTTCGTATGACGCCACCATCTTTCCCAGGACTCGCGTGCAGTTATGCACCGATACCTGTTTCGGTTTTAGGAGGTCTCTGACCAGAGTCACGAGCTCCTGAGCCTTCTCCGCCGGGAGAAACACCTTCTTCTGGTCTGTGTCCAGAATCATGCCCATGAAGGGCAGACGCGTCGTAGGGATCAGCTGCGACTTTGGAATATTCAGGATCCACCCGTGTTGTTGCAACACTTCCTGAGAGTGTGCTAGGCCGATCAGCAACTGCTCCCTGGACCTCGCCTTTATGAGGAGATTGTCCAAGTATGGGATAATTGTAACTCCTTGCTTTCGAAGGAGTACCATCATCTCCGCCATTACCTTGGTAAATATTCTCGGTGCTGTGGACAGGCCAAACGACAACGTCTGGAATTGGTAATGACAGTCCTGTACCACAAACTGAGGTACTCCTGATGAGGTGGATAAATGGGGACATGCAAGTAAGCATCCTTGATGTCCAGCGACACCATAAAATCCCCCTCTTCCAGGCTTGCAATGACCGCTCTGTGCGATTCCATTTTGAACTTGAATTTCTTCAGATAAATGGTCAGGGATTTTAAATTCAAAATGGGTCTGACCGGACCGTCCGGTTTCGACACCACAAACATTGTGGAATAGTAGCCCCATCCCTTTTGAAGAAGGGGAACCTTCACCACCACCTGCTGGAGATATAACTTGTGAATTGCCGCCAACACTACCTCCCTTTCCATGGGAGAAGCCGGCAGGGACGATTTTAGGTAACGGTGAGGGGGCGTCACTTCGAATTCCAGCTTGTATCCCTGAGACACAATTTGTATAGCCCAAGGATCCACCCGTGAGCGAACCCACTGGTGGCTGAAATTTAGGAGACGTGCCCCCACCGCTCCTGACAGCGTCACGCGGTGGATTTAGTGGAGGCTTTTTTTGAATGAAAGAACTGCATTTGGTAATACGGTGCTTTGGCTGTGAGGGAACATATGGCAAAAAATTCGACTTCCCAGCCGTTGCTGTGGAAACCAGGTCCGAGAGACCGTTCCCAAACAATTCCTCACCCCTGTAAGGTAAAACCTCCATGTGTTTTTTAGAGTCGGCATCACCAGTCCACTGCCGAGTCCACAGGACCCTTCTGGCAGAAATCGACATTGCGTTTACTCTAGAGCCCAGTAGGCAAATTTCCCTCTGGGCATCCCTCATATATAAGACAGTGTCTTTGATATGTCCCAGGGTCAGTAAAATAGTCTCCCTGTCCAGGGTATCTATCCCCTCAGACAGAGTATCTGTCCATGCTGCTACAGCACTACACATCCAGGCCGAAGCAGTTGCTGGCCTCAGTAGAGTACCAGAATGTGTATAAACAGACTTCAGGATACCTTCCTGCTTTCTATCCGCAGGATCCTTTAGGGCGGCCTGTGACGGCAGGGCCACCTTCTTAGATAAGCGTGTCAATGCCTTATCTACCCTAGGGGAGGATTCCCAGCGTAACCTGTCGGTTGGCGGGAAAGGGTACGCCATAAGCAATCTTTTGGAAATTACTACTTTCCTATCAGGGGAATACCACGCTTTTTCACATAATTCATTTAATTCATGTGAAGGGGGAAAAGTCACTTCTTGCTTTTTCTCCCCATACATATAAACCCTCTTGTCAGGGACAGGGTTTTCCTCTGATATGTGCAACACATCCTTCATTGCTATAATCATGTAGCGGATGGCTTTAGTCAATTTAGGCTGCAACTTAGCATCATCGTCATCGACACTGGAGTCAGAATCCGTGTCGATATCTGTGTCAACAATCTGGGATAGTGGGCGTTTTTGAGACCCTGACGGTCTCTGCGCTGTAGGATCAGGCATGGGCTGAGACCCTGACTGTCCCAAGGCTTCAGCTTTATACAACCTCTTATGCAAGGAGCTTACGTTATCATTTAACACCTTCCACATATCCATCCAATCAGGTGTCGGCGCCGTCGGCGGCGACCCCACATATCATCACTTGTTCAGCCTCCACGTATCCTTCCTCGTCAAACATGTCGACACAAACGTACCGACACACTGCACACAACCAGGGAATGCTCACTTTAGGACAGGACCCCCACAAAGGCCTTTTGGGGACACAGAGAGTATGCCAGCACACACCCCAGCGCTATATAACCCCAGGGATTACACAGTAATTTAGTGTTTACCCAGTAGCTGCTGTTTATGACAATTTGCGCCTAAATTTATGTGCCCCCCCCCCCTCTCTTTTTACGCTTTTTCTACCTGGATACTGCAGGGGAGAGCCTGGGGAGCTTCCTCTCAGCGGAGCTGTGGAGAGAAAATGGCGCTGGTGAGTGCTGAGGAAGAAGGCCCCGCCCCCTCAGCAACGGGCTTCTGTCCCGGGTCTGTGTAAATAAAATGGCGGGGGCTCGTACATATATACAGTGCCCGGCTGTATATATGTGTCTTTTTGCCAAGAGGTATCCTAATTGCTGCCCAGGGCCCCCCCCCCCCCCCCTGCGCCCTGCACCCTACAGTGACCAGAGTGTGTGGGTAGTGTGGGCGCTACCTCATGTGAAGACAGGAGTCTTCTGCCACCGATTTCGATGTCTTCTTGCGTCTGCCGGCTTCTGACTTTGCGAGGGGGACGGCGGCGCGGCTCCGGGAACGTACGACCAACGTACCTGTGTTCGATCCCTCTGGAGCTAATGGTGTCCAGTAGCCTAAGAAGCGCAACCTAGCTTCAGTGAGTAGGTTTGCTTCTCTTCCCTCAGTCCCTCGTAGCAGAGAGTCTGTTGTCAGCAGAAGCTCTCTGAAAATAAAAAACCTAACTAAAATACTTTCTTATTAGCAAGCTCAGGAGAGCTCACTAAAATGCACCCATCTCTGGCCGGGCACAGATTCTAAATGAGGTCTGGAGGAGGGGCATAGAGGGAGGAGCCAGTGCACACCAGTAGTACTAATTCTTTCTTAGAGTGCCCAGTCTCCTGCGGAGCCCATCTCTTCACCATGGTCTTTACGGAGTCCCCAGCATCCACTAGGACGTTAGAGAAAATTTGATTTACCTGCGGTAGCTGTGGAAACCAGGTCCGTCAGCCCATCCCCAAACAATACGTCTCCCTTATAGGGTAGGACTTCCATATGTTTTTTGGAATCCGCATCACCCGTCCATTGGCGAGTCCATAAGAATCGTCTCGCCGAGATAGACATGGCATTGGCCCTAGAAGCCAGCAATCCAATATCCCTTTGAGCAGCTCTCATAAATAAGACTGCACCTTTAATATGGGCTAGAATTAACAATACAGTATCTCTATCCATGGTATCAAATTCAGCCGTCAGATCATCTGTCCATGCTGAAATTGCGCTACATACCCATGCCGACGCAATAGTCGGTCTTAGCACAGCTCCAGTATGCGAATAAATAGACTTTAAAGTAGTCTCCTGCCTGCGATCCGCAGGATCCTTGAGGGCCGCTGTGTCTGGAGACGGTAGCGCCACTTTCTTGGACAGGCGCGTTAAGGCCTTGTCCACAGTGGGAGGTGATTCCCAACGTACCCTGTCCTGTTTAGGGAAGGGGTATGCCATATAAATAATTTTTGGGATCTGCGGTCTCTTCTCCGGAACTCCCAAGCTTTTCCAAAGAACTTATTTAGTTAATGAGATGTGGGAAAATAAATAATCTGTTTCTTACCCTTAAACATGTGTACCCTTGTGTCGGGGACCGAGGGTTCATCCTCAATATGCAACACATCCCTTATTGCCACAATCATACACTGAATGCTTTTTGTCACCTTAGGTTGCAATTTCACTTCATCATAGTCGACACTGGAATCAAAGTCCGTGTCGGTAGTAATGTCCACAATTTGTGCTAAGGGACGTTTTTGAGACCCCGACGGGCCCTGTGAGTCGGTCCAATCCGAGGATTGACCTCTTGATGCCTCCCTGGATTCAGCCTTATCAAGCCTCTTATGTAAAGATGCCACACTTGCATTCAACATATGCCACATGTCCATCCATTCCTGAGTCGGCACTACCGACGGGGACACACCACTCATTTGCTCCACCTCCTCCTTGGAGAATCATTCCGCCTCAGACATGTCGACACGCACGTACCGACACCCCACACACACAGGGATAAACCTATAAGGGGACAAAACCCCAACCAGGTCCTTAGGAGAGACAGAGAGAGAGTATGCCAGCACACACCCAGCGCCTAAATAACACCGGAAAAAATAAATGACCAGATTGGTATATATATATATATATACCAAACAAAAAACCCAGCACTCTCCTAAGCAGCTTCATTCACCTTAGGAGAGTGCTGGGTTTTTTGTTTGGTATATTTGAGTTTGGTGGTCACAGCCCACCGCACCCCAACCCCTGGGAATGGCGAGTGCAGTGGTTCCTCGTGTTTGTTTGTATATATATATATATATATATATATATATATATATATATATATATATACACACAATTCCCACTCACTGCGTTACCAATGTGCCCCCCTCCTCTTTTTCCAGCCTGTGAAAGTGTTCAGCAGGGAGAGAGACCGGGGAGCCAGCGTCCTCATGCAGCTTCTGTGGAGAAAATGGCGCTGGTTAGTGGTGAGGATCAAGCTCCGCCCACCCAACGGCGGGCTTCGGTCCCAGTGCAATTGTAATAAAATGGCGGGGGATCTGTGATTTACTGCCTCCGCAGCCTAATCCTACTCTTTGTGCATCAAACTTTGAGGATTATTGCTGCCCAGGGCGCCCCCCCGCCCCCCTCCCCCCTGCACCCATCAGTGCTGCCTCTGTGTGTTGTGTCTGGGAGCAATGGCCTTACCTCAAGAAGATCTGAAGTCTTCTGCCACCTGAGATGTCTTCTATCTTCTCATACTCGCCCGGCTTCTATCTTCCAGCATCTGTGAGGAGGACGGCGGCGCGGCTGCGGGACGAACCCCAGGGCGAGACCTGTGTTCCGACTCCATCTGGACCTAATGGTGTCCAGTAGCCTAAGAAGCAGAGCCTATCAGTTAAGTAGGTCTGCTTCTCTCCCCCCAGTCCCACGATGCAGGGAGTCTGTTGCCAGCAGTGCTCCCTGAAAATAAAAAACTAACAAAATTCTTTTTCTACAGAAAACTCAGGAGAGCTCTCTGCAGTGCACTCATTCTCCTCTGGGCACAGAATCTAACTGAGGTCTGGAGGAGGGGCATAGAGGGAGGAGCCAGTGCCCACCCATAGGAAAAGTTCTTTTTAGGTGCCCATGTCTCCTGCGGAGCCCGTCTATAACCCATGGTCCTTACGGAGTCCCCAGCATCTTCTAGGATGTAAGAGAAAAAGGCTTTGTAGATGTTTACTACTGTATTGTCTTACTGACCTATAGTTTCCTACTGTATTGTCTTACTGACCTATAGTTTCTTACTGTATTGTTTTACGGACCTAGTTTCCCACTGTATTGTCTTACTGACCTACAGTTTCCTTTTGTATTGTCTTACTGGCCTATAGTTTCCTACTGTATTGTCTTCCTGACCTATAGTTTCCTACTGTATTGTCTTACTGACCTACAGTTTCCTACTGTATTGTCTTACTGACCTATAGTTTCCTTCTGTATTGTCTTACTGACCTATAGTTGCTTCTGTATTGTCTTACTGACCTATAGTTTCCTACTGTATTGTCTTACTGACCTATAGCTTCCTTCTGTATTGTCTTACTTACCTATAGTTTCCTACTGTATTGTCTTACTGACCTATAGTTTCCTTCTGCATTGTTTTACTGACCTATAGTTTCCTTCTCTATTCTTACTGACCTATAGTTTCTTCTGTATTGTCTTACTCATCTAGTTGCCTTCTACATTGTCTTACTGACCTATAGTTTCCTACTGTATCACTGTCTTACTGACCTATAGTTTCCTGTCTTACTGACCTATAGTTTCCTACTGTATTGTCTTACTGACCTAAAGTTTCTTCTGTATTGTCTTACTGACCTATAGTTTCCTACTGTATTGTCTTACTGACCTATTGTTTCTTCTGTATTGTCTTACTGACCTATAGTTTCTTACTGTATTGTCTTAGGGCCCTACACACTAAAAGATTATCTGTCCAATCTGGCAATGTCTGGGAGCAAATGGCAATTTACTATTTGCTCTCAAAGATTGGAAAACAGACAAAAATGGACTTTCAGACAAATTGGTTACATTTGTTTCATTAAACCAATTTATCTGAACTGTGTTTGTCCATTTTCTTGATTTTGGGAGCAAATGGTTGATTGTCATTTGCTCCCAGACATCGCCAGATTTTCTTTCCAATCAGCCAGATTGGACAGATAATCTTTAAGTGTGTAGGGCCCTTTACTGACCTATAGTTTCTGACTGTATTGTCTTACTGACCTATAGTTTCTGACTGTATTGTCTTACTGACCTATAGTTTCCTACTGTATTGTCTTACTGACCTATAGTTTCCTACTGTATTGTCTTACTGACCTATAGTTTTTTACTGTATGGTCTTACTGACGTATCATGGCTTACTGTAGTCTTACTGGTCTATAGTTTCCTTATTTATTGTCTTGCTGACCTATAGTTTCTTCTGTAATGTCTTACTGACCTATAGTTTCTTCTGTATTGTCTTACTGACCTATAGTTTCCTTCTGTATTGTCTTACAGACCTATAGTTTCCTATATACATAGTTTTCCTGTCTATGTATGGTAGGTATGGAAGGGAGACCTACCATACATAGACAGTATATATAAGCCTCAGCCTCTCCCTTCTGAAAATGATAATGAATAAGGTGTATGTGTGGATACCATGCACATGTAACTGATTCTATTTACAGGAAACAATAGGGAGAGCCCACGGCTGTCTGGCAGTGTTCTAGATGGTTAAGTATGAATATATTTCTTCTAAATAAAATATTTTTCACCCTGATTGATATAATACTGATAGTAAGACAATTCAGTCAATAGTAATCTTTCTTTTAAATAAGTAAGATCCATATATATGAATTTTTAGTGAATAGTTATTAAAGGTTATATTTTAATTGCAATTAAGTTAACAAGAGTGCTCCCAAAAAGGAAGTTTACTTCTTTCTTTCCGGACCGCTCTTCTATGCAGAAGGGAAATATCTGCTGTTTATTGAGAGATGCTCCCTGTAAGGAATTTACCACTTGCAGCTGAAATTGCAAAAGACCCCACCCCTTGCATCAGGTAAATTAATGTCTCCTATGATTATGACTTCTCCCTTTAAAGCCATTTTAGTGATGTCCAACAATAGATTCCTGTCCAAATCCTGCCCCAGGCCACGTGGTCTAGAGATCACCCCAATATGAATAATGTCCTTTTTCCCGGTTTCTGTGGTGACCAAAGGGGCCTCAGATTTGTCTTCAATATTTTGTATTAATTGAAGTAGCATTTATGCTTTTTTCCCACATACATTGCTACGCTTCCTCCTACACTGACCATTCTATCCTTCCTAAATAAATTGTATCCTGGTATAGCTATGTCCCAGTCATGATTCTCATTGCACTATGACTCTGTAATTGCCACAATATCCAGGTTATCCCTGGTCATTATCACAATTAGCTCTGGAATTTTGTCTCCTAATCTCCTAGCATTTGCACACATAGCTTTAAGAATTATGTCTGTGCATCTGTTATTAGTAGCCATGTCCAGACAGTACAAAATAAATGACAAGTTTAAAGTTGAAATTACCTGTTTGGTGATGTTGTTCAGTATTTGGTATTTGTTTTTTTAACTAATCAGGAATCACAAACTGTCCTTTACACCACGACTACACCTCACTAAATGAAAAGATATAGTAAACATGACCACAAATGGCCAAATAGGTCTACTATATACAAGGAGTTATTTAATACCTGCATCATCTAACAAAATGAAGGTTATTTAATAAATGGTTGCTAAACTGAGAAATTTAGATCCCATACAAATTACACACTACTACTTATATATGATCCCTAAAAACTTCTGCTTGTTACTTTTAATAACATTATAGTGTTGTGTGTAATAACTCTCTTCATCTGATGTTTGTCATGGATAACCTTGTGTTATAAACACCCAACTGAGAACTGGGATGATGGCAGAGGATGGTGTAGAATAAGAGATTGCTGTAGTGACTGAGCAATGAGAATATGTTACTTCTGTAATAAGTGTTTATTACTCACCTGTGCTGATATCTGTAGGGATCTCCTCCTCCTTACACTGCTGATCACCCCTCACATACGTTTCTTCTTCTCCCTCTGTATCTTCTGTCATCATATCAGTCGCATACGTCTCTTCTTCTCCCTCTGTATCTTCTGCCTTTATATCAGTCACATACGTCTCTTCTTCTTCCTCTGTATCTTTTGCCTTTATATCAGTCACATACATCTCTTCTTCTCCCTCTATATCTTCTTCCTTTATATCAGTCACATACGTGTCTTCTTCTTCCTCTATATCTTCTGCCTTCATATCAGTCACATACGTCTCTTCTTCTCCCTCTATATCTTCTGCCTTTATATCAGTCACATACGTCTCTTCTTCTCCCTCTATATCTTCTGCCTTCATATCAGTCGCATATGTCTCTTCTTCTCCCTCTATATCTTCTGCCTTTATATCAGTCACATACGTGTCTTCTTCTTCCTCTATATCTTCTGCCTTCATATCAGTCACATACGTCTCTTCTTCTCCCTCTATATCTTCTGCCTTTATATCAGTCACATACGTCTCTTCTTCTCCCTCTATATCTTCTGCCTTCATATCAGTCGCATATGTCTCCTCTTCTCCCTCTATATCTCCTGCCTTTATATCAGTCACATACATCTCTTCTTCTCCCTCTATATCTTTTGCCTTTATATCAGTCACATATGTCTCTTCTTCTTCCTCTATATCTTCTGCCTTTATATCAGTCACATATGTCTCTTCTTCTCTCCTTATATCTTCTGCCTTTATACAAGAAAGACGTTCTACCTAAATAACCCAAAAAAAGATGATTTTGGTACTTACCGATAAATCCATTTCTCTGAATCCTCTAGGGGACACTGGAGTCTTATACAGTAGGTGTGTGAAGCTTGCAACCGGAGGTGTGGCACAATCTAAAATTAGCATTGTCTGCACAGCCGGCTCCTCCCCCTTCACATCCCTCCTCCCTCAGTTTGGAAAACGTGACTGAGAGAATAGGACATGATACTATAGCACTTGGCGAGGAACCGAACCGTACAACAAAGCAACAGCATCCAAGAAACTCTTAACAGAAAAACCAACGCTGTTTGCACGAACTGTTTGAACAAGAACTTTGAACACAGCAGGTTGACAGCACTGAGGCGGGCATCCAGTGTCCCCTAGAGGATTCAGAGAAATGGATTTATCGGTAAGTACCAAAATCATCTTTTATCTTTCATCCACTAGGGTCACTGGAGTCTTATACAGTAGGGGACGTCCCAAAGTTATCCCCAAGGGAGGGAGTGCTGTCGATGGCCTGCAAAACTAAACGTCCGAACTTAGAATTTCCGGACGCCAAGGTATCAAACCTGTAAAAGTTTGCGAATGTGTGGGCTGAGACCACGTTCTCGCTCTGCAAAATTGAGTAGTGGAAGCACCTCGAATAGCCGCCCATGAGGCACCCACTGATCTGGTATTATGAGCACCAGTCTGAACCGGAAACTGCTTACCACAGGAAATATTAGCTTGCCGATTGGCAAAGCTATTCCATCTAAACAAAGACTGCCTAGATGCTGGCCAACCATTCTTTGGACCAAACAAAATGGTCCGACCTTCTAAAGGACGACGTAACTTGTAGTATATTCGTAAGCTCGGACAACATCCAAAGACACGTCCCCTTCTGCGAATCCCTGAAAGGATGGGACCACAATCGGTTGGTTTACCTGAAACCCCGAAACAACCTTAGGAAGGAAATCCGCTCATGTACGGAGTTTGGCCTTATCCTTCTGGAAAATTAACAAAGGACTCTAACCTGATAGGGCTCCTTACACCGAAACCCTTCCAGCCGAAGCCAAGGCAAGTAATAACGTGACCTTCCAAGAGAGATATTGCAGGTCTGTTCTTTCCAACGGCTCAAAAGATGGTGATCTCAAAAATTCCAACTACAAATCTAAGTCCCACTGCGCAGTGGGAGGACGGAAAGGAGGTTGTATCCTCAGAACCCCCTGTAAAAAGGTTTGAACCTCTTGTAAGGACGCTAACCGCTGTTGAAATAGGATGGAGAGAGCCGAAACTTGAACCTTCAAGGAACCTAGTCTTAGTCCTTCATCTAGACCAGCTGGAGTGAAAAGTAGAAGTCTGGGTAAGTGGACGTTCGTCTAATTCTACCCATGTTCCTAACACCAGTCCATGTACTTCTTCTAATGTCTGCAGTCGTACATGGGTGTCACCGGCTTTTGAGCAGCGATCATCTTTAGGAATAGCCATTCTTGGTATACCTCTCACTCTTAAGATCCGGGTCTCAACAGCCACGCCATTAAACGTAGCCTGTTCAGGTCTGAGTGGAGGAACGGCCCCTGATATAGCCGGTCCTCCCTTCGAGGTAACTGCCAAGGGTCCTCCGCTAGTATCCCCCGTAAGTCCGAGTACCAACCTCTACGGGGCCAACTTGGTGCTATGAGAATTGCCCATACTCGCTCTCGTATTACCCCTTTTTGGAGAATTCGGGGTATGAGTGTGAAAGGCGGAAAAATGTAAACCCTTCTGTAACACCAAGGAAGTGTCAGCGTGTCCACTTCCTCTGCTGCTGGATCTCTTCTTCTGGACACATACCTGGGCAGCTAATGATTTTGTCGAGATGCCATCAGGTCCACCTGAGGTAGACACCATCTACTCACCATCATGTCGAAGATCTGTGTAAGCACCGCTCGCCTGGATGCAGTCCTGGCGACTGTGATAATCTGCTTTCCGGTTCACTGTTGACCATTGACTATATCTTCGGCTAAGAGAAGCGAATTGTAAACTGCTTCTCAGTTCGAGAATGGTTATTGGTAACCCTCTCTCCAGTAAAGTCCATTTGCCCTGAAAGTGGTGGGACTCTAGGACAGCTTCCCCAACCTCTGAGACTGACATTTGTTATGAGAATCCTATAATCCAAATTATTATAAATTCCAAATTCTTGCCTGCTGCAAGGGTCTCTATAACCGCTTCTATAAGGGAATCTAAACTCCTGATCTAAGGCAGACTTCAGTATCTTGCCTCTTTATCTATAATAAGACCTTCTTCCTCCTTCGTGTAAGATGAGGATGGTTCTCTTAATCGACTTGTTCGCATTTCTTTATGCTTGCGCAGGAGGGATTAATTTAAATCAGAAATTCCTCCATAGTCTTTGAGAATCCCTCAGTCCTTTCCGACTGCTGTTTGCGGGATTCTGACATTTCCTTTGAAATACCTGTTAGGGCTTGCTCCCATGACCTTGGCGGAGCCTTCCTCCCGTGCTGGACGCCCTTAACTAGACAGGCAACGCATACCCAGGAGCCGCTCACCCTTGCTCATCTTACTACATTTTGTGGAAACATAATAAGTCTTAGTGTTGGCGACATTTGAAGCCGTACCCCATAGAGCGCTCCTCAGTGCTTCCCCCCTTTATAATAGGAACAGAAAGACGGTAATGGGTGATGGGAGTAAAGGTACACTGGATCCCCCTAGCTGGATCTTTCTAAACACTACACACAAAACAAAAAATAACAATTTATAATAATAATATCACCAGCCTCGTTGCAACCCTCACACACCCAACTGTATTTCAGTTCTGAGGTCGGGGTTGTGATCCAGTCGTTCCCATCATTTCATCGGGATCTTTTGTTTAGAAGTCCCTTGAAAATCTAAAGCAAAAAAATGCCTGTCAGAATCCATTGAAAATCCATTGCAGCAGAGTATAAGACTCCAGTGTCCCCTAGTGGATGAAAGAGAAATACAATGGCATTTGCATAATGTTTGATTAAACTGAGGTGAAACAGTATAATATCAGTGTATAAGACACACAGCTCCTCTACAGATCATATAGTGACAGTCACTTTGGTATATTGGGGAGACCCTAAATCCCACCTACCTGATCCTCCTGTGAGATCCTGGGATTCTCCTCTGTACAGTCCTGGGAATACAGAGGACGGGAACATCTCTCTGGGGTATCTCTGTTACTGGGCCCATCTGTAGGAGACACACAGTGACTGAGTACAGTGTATATATGCGATTATCAGGTGATGTGTGTATATAGGGGCCCCCATACCTGCTCTCCCCTGTACAATAGATGACAGTCTCCTCTTACCCAGTGATGTGAGGGGCCGGTGATACTCCATCATCACGTCCTTGTACAGACCCCTGTGTTCCTCTATATACTCCCCCTCCTGCATGGAGACATAGACAGTGACATCCTGACACCTTATAGGAACCTGACACACACAGTGATACAGTCATCACCCAGACACATCCCCTGGTGTTACTGTATAATGTCCCATTCCCGGCAGTCACCTCTCCAGTCATCACTCAGACACATCCCCTGGTGTTACTGTATAATGCCCCATTCCCAGCAGTCACCTCTCCAGTCATCACCCAGACACGTCCCCTGGTGTTACTGTATAATGTCCCATTCCCAGCAGTCACCTCTCCAGTCATCACCCAGACACATCCCCCGGTGTTACTGTATAATTCCCCATTCCCAGCAGTCACCTCTCCAGTCATCACCCAGACACGTCCCCTGGTGTTACTGTATAATGTCCCATTCCCAGCAGTCACCTCTCCAGTCATCACCCAGACACATCCCCTGGTGTTACTGTATAATGCCCCATTCCCAGCAGTCACCTCTCCAGTCATCACCCAGACACATCCCCTGGTGTTACTGTATAATGTCCCATTCCCAGCAGTCATCTCTCCAGTCATCACCCAGACACATCCCCCGGTGTTCCTGTATAATGTCCCATTCCCAGCAGTCACCTCTCCAGTCATCACATAGACACGTCCCCTGGTGTTACTGTATAATGTCCCATTCCCAGCAGTCACCTCTCCAGTCATCACCCAGACACATCCCCCGGTGTTACTGTATAATGCCCCATTCCCAGCAGTCACCTATCCAGTCATCACCCGGACACGTCCCCTGGTGTTACTGTATAATGTCCCATTCCCAGCAGTCACCTCTCCAGTCATCACCCAGACACATCCCCCGGTGTTACTGTATAATGTCCCATTCCCGGCAGTCACCTCTCCAGTCATCACCCAGACACATCCCCCGGTGTTACTGTATAATGCCCCAGTCCCGGCAGTCACCTCTCCAGTCATCACCCAGACACATCCCCTGGTGTTACTGTACAATGCCCCATTCCAAGCAGTCACCTCTCCAGTCAGCACCAAGACATACACCCCGGTGTTACTGTATAATGTCCCATTCCCAGCAGTCACCTCTCCAGTCATCACCCAGACACGTCCCCCAGTGTTACTGTATAATGTTACATTCCCAGCAGTCACCTCTCCAGTCATCACTCAGACAAGTCCCCTGGTGTTACTGTATAATGTCCCATTCCCAGCAGTCACCTCTCCAGTCATCATCCAGACACATCCCCTGGTGTTACTGTATAATGTCCCATTACCAGCAGTCACCTCTCCAGTCATCACCCAGACACGTCCCCTGGTGTTACTGTATAATGTCCTATTTCCAGCAGCCACCTCTCCAGTCATCACCCAGACACGTCCCCCATTATTACTGTATAATGCCCCATTCCCAGCAGTCACCTCTCCAGTCAGCAGCTGAATGATCTTGTTGGCGAGTTCCAGGATCTTCTGGTCATTGTGTCTCTCATGTGTCAGTGAGTGAGGTGGAGGCACCGTGATGGGGCTCTGGGTTCTACTCAGTCCTCCTGAAACACGGGGATGGCTGCTGGGTGTCTCACACTCATTGGATGTCTTCTTCACTATTGTGTAATCCTGTGTAATGGTGGAGACATCAAATATCAATATATACACTACCAGATCCCCTCACCTCCCCAGTCATGTCCTTGTATTATTACTATAGATATAAGTGACGTCACTATGAAGCTCCAAGATCCCTTAACCTCCTCAGTCATGTCCCTGTATTATTACTATAGATATAAGTGATGTCACTGTGAGGCTCCAAGACCCCCTCACCTCCCCAGTCACATCACTGTATCATTAATATAGATATGTGACCTCCCTATGACGCTCCAATTCCCTCACCTCCCCAGTCATGTCCTTGTATAAATACTTTAGATATAAGTGATGTCACTGTGACGCTCCCAGACCCCCTCACCACCCCAGTCATGTCCGTTTTATTACTATAGACAAAAGTGACATCACTGTGACGCTCCCAAACCCCTCACCTCCGCAGTTATGTCCCTGTATTAATACTATAGATATATGTGACGTCAAAGTGATGCTCCCAGATCCCTTCACCTCCCCAGTCATGTCCTTGTATTATTACTATAGAGATAAGTGATGTCACTGTGACACTCCCAGATCACCTCACCTCCCCTGTCATGTCCATGTGTTATTACTATAGATATGTGACATCACTGCGTCGCTACCAGATGCCCTTCCCTCCCCAGTCATGTCACTATATTTACTATAGATATGTGATGCCACTGTGACGATCCCAGATCCCCTTACCTCCCCAGTCATGCCCATGTGTTATTGCTATAGATATGTGACATCACTGCGCCACTCCCAGATCCCCCCACCTCCGTAGTCAAGTCCCTGTATTATTACTATAGATATAAGTTACTTATCAGTAACGCTTCAAAATCCTCTCACCTCCCCAGTCATGACCCTGTATTATTACTATAGATGAGTGACATCACTATGAAGCTCCAAGATCCCATCACCTCCCAAGTCAAGTCCCTGTATTATTACTATAGATATAAGTGATGTCACTGTGATGGTCTAAGACCCCCTCACCTCCCCAGTGACATCCCTGTATTATTACTATAGATATGTGACCTCACTGTGATGCTCTGAATCCCTCACCTCCCCAGTCATATCCCTGTATTATGACTATGGATATTAGTGATGTCACAGTGACGCACCCAGATCCCCTCACCTCCCCAGTCATGTCCCTGTATCATTACTATAGATATAAGGTCACAGTGATGCTCCCAGATCCTATCACCTCCCCAGTCATGTCCCTGTATTATTACTATAGATATAAGTGATGTCACTGTGACACTCCCAGATCCCTTCACCTCCCCAGTCATGATCCTGTATTATTACTATAGATCAGTGGTTCTCAAACTTGGTCCTCGGGACCCCACACAGTGCATGTTTTGCAGGTAACCCAGCAAGTGCACAGGTGTATTAATTACTCACTGACACATTTTAAAAGGTCCACAGGTGGAGCTAATTATTTCACTTGTGAGTCTGTGAGACCTGCAAAACATGTAGATATGTGACCTCACTGTGATGCTCTGATTCCCTCACCTCCCCAGTCATATCCCTGTATTATTACTATAGATATAAGGTCACAGTGATGCTCCCAGATCCCCTCACCTCCCCAGTCATGTCCCTGTATTATCACTATAGATATAAGGTCACTGTGACACTCCCAGGCCCCCTCACCTCCCCAGTCATGTTCCTGTATTACTATAGATAAAAGGTCACTGTGACACTCCCAGACCCCCTCACCTCCCCAGTCATGTCCCAGTATTACTACTATAGATAAAAGGTCAATGTGACGTTCCCAGATTCACTCACCTCCCCAGTCAGCAGTAGATGATCTCCAGGGTGATATTTATTATCCTCTCAGTCCTGTGACTCCTGTCCTTGTCCATCCTCGGTGAGTCAGAGAGAATACAGAACATGTGATGTGTAATAAAGACTCCGTTCCTCACAGCTGGAGTTTCTGGAATAAATGCAATACATAAAACATATTGCACATGTAACATAGTAAATATGGAAATGAGTGGCCATTAAGTCTCCTATTTCCCCACAGCCATAGAGTCCTGGTCAGTGTCTCCGAGGTTCTTGTGACCCAGCCCCATAAGGCTGTACTGCATAGTGGGACTGATCTAGAGTGTAGCGCTATTGTGGGTGGAGTCACAATGAGCTGATGTTCAGTACACCGCTCTTGTGCAGGACCCATACGGAGCATGTGCTCTAGGTGTCCTGAGTTGTCAGACGAGTATTGCTGCAGCCATGAAGTGGTGTAAGGGTGAGAATTGGTTGTGAAGGGACAGGGTCTCCTGAGGGAAATTTCATGGCCTCATTCATGGAGCTGCGGCGTACAGTCTCTGTGACCTCAGGTTTCACACATCCAGCTGATGGTGTAGCAGAGGTGGCAGGAGACAGGCAAGGGGGTGGCAGGAGACAGGCAGTGGAAAGGCGGCAGGAGACAGGCATGGGAAAGGTTGCAGGAGACACACAAGGGAAAAGGTGGCCAGAGACAAGCAGGGGAAAGGCGGCAAGAGATAGGCAGGGAAAAGGTGGCCAGAGACAAGCAGGGGAAAGGCGGCAAGAGACAGGCAGGGGAAAGGTGGCAAGAGACAGGCAGGGGAAAGGCGGCAAGAGACAGGCAGGGGAAAGGCGGCAGGAGACAGGCAGGGGAAAGGCGGCAGGAGACAGGCAGGGGAAAGGCGGCAGGAGACATTATTTGTTCTCAGGAGATTGAATAATTTCTTAATCATTTGTAATAAAAGTTAAGTTTTATTCTTTGAGAATATCTCATTATTCTTCACAAGAGTGCGCCCACAAATAAGTCTACTTTTTTTCTCTTGTCACTGTGGCACTCCCAGGTCCCCCTTACCTGCCCAATCATGTCCCTGTATTATTACTATAGATATTAGTGATGTCACTGTGACATTCCCAGATCCCCTTACCTTCCCAGTCATGTCCATGTATTACTGTAGATATAAGTGATGTCACTGTGACGCTCCCAGACCCCCTCACCTCCCCAGTCATGTACATGTATTATTTCTATATATATAAGTGACGTCAAAATGACTATCCCAGAC
Source organism: Pseudophryne corroboree (assembly GCF_028390025.1). Taxonomy (NCBI): domain Eukaryota; kingdom Metazoa; phylum Chordata; class Amphibia; order Anura; family Myobatrachidae; genus Pseudophryne; species Pseudophryne corroboree. Next base: position 83,592 of record NW_026967974.1, read on the forward strand.
CCCATAACCTCCGCAGTCATGTCCCTGTATTATTACTATAGATATAATTGATGTCACAGTGACACTTCCAGGAGTGTGATATACATTTGCTTCATACTGCTCCAATTATCATCTGTTACACATGCCAGGGATATTATGGTCCTTGCTTTAATATATCTTAGAATTTGAGCAATATTTTCAATCCCTACAATTACATATAATAAAATTATTAATAATAATAATAACAACGACACTAAAGGCTGCACCCCAGTATAAAAATAATAACATGTCTTTATTAACAGGAAACCACAGGTTGCTCCTCCTCTATAATAATAATAATAATAGGACACCACAGGCTACTCCCCCTGTATAATAATAATAATAATAATAATAACAGGACACCACAGGTTGCTCCTCCTGTATAATAATAATAATAATAATAATAATAAAAGGACACCACAGGCTACTCCCCCTGTATTATAATATAGTGTTCACTCTAGGATATTTTTAGGGCAGGGTGCTGAGCATTGAAGAGGGCACATTTTTATTTTGAATGGCACATTTTTATTTTGAAGGGCACATTTTTGATGTGACGCTTTGCACACAAAGCATAGCGTATATGTTTATAGTTTTTGTACATACATTTTGCCTTTAGTAAATCATATACCCATACATACATACATACATATAAGACACCTAACATCTATACTGAGAAACATACTGTATATGTCTATTCTTCTATGTGTTATAAAACAGAAAAGTTAAACAATGGGTTAAAATATATAGGAAAAAAAATAAGAATTTACTTACCGATAATTCTATTTCTCGTAGTCCGTAGTGGATGCTGGGACTCCGTCAGGACCATGGGGAATAGCGGGCTCCGCAGGAGACAGGGCACATCTAAATAAAGCTTTTAGGATCACATGGTGTGTACTGGCTCCTCCCCCTATGACCCTCCTCCAAGCCTCAGTTAGGTACTGTGCCCGGACGAGCGTACACAATAAGGAAGGATCTTGAATCCCGGGTAAGACTCATACCAGCCACACCAATCACACCGTACAACTTGTGATCTGAACCCAGTTAACAGTATGATAACAAAAAACGAAGTAGCCTCTGAAAAGATGGCTCACAACAATAGTAATAACCCGATCTTTGTAACAATAACTATGTACAAGTATTGCAGACAATCCGCACTTGGGATGGGCGCCCAGCATCCACTACGGACTACGAGAAATAGAATTATCGGTAAGTAAATTCTTATTTTCTCTAACGTCCTAGTGGATGCTGGGACTCCGTCAGGACCATGGGGATTATACCAAAGCTCCCAAACGGGCGGGAGAGTGCGGATGACTCTGCAGCACCGAATGAGAGAACTCCAGGTCCTCCTTAGCCAGAGTATCAAATTAGTAAAATTTTACAAACGTGTTCTCCCCTGACCACGTAGCTGCTCGGCAAAGTTGTAATGCCGAGACCCCTCGGGCAGCCGCCCAAGATGAGCCCACTTTCCTTGTGGAGTGGGCCTTTACAGATTTAGGCTGTGGCAGGCCTGCCACAGAATGTGCAAGTTGGATTGTGCTACAGATCCAACGTGCAATCGTCTGTTTAGACGCAGGAGCACCCATCTTGTTGGGTGCATACAATATAAACAACGAGTCAGATTTTCTGACTCCAGCTGTCCTTGAAATATATATTTTTAATGCTCTGACAACGTCCAGCAACTTGGAGTCCTCCAAGTCGCTAGTAGCCGCAGGCACCACAATAGGCTGGTTCAAGTGAAAAGCCGAAACCACCTTAGGGAGAAATTGAGGACGTGTCCGCAATTCTGCCCTGTCCGAATGGAAAATCAGATATGGGCTTTTGTATGATAAAGCTGCCAACTCTGAAACTCTCCTGGCTGAAGCCAGGGCCAATAGCATGGTTACCTTCCATGTAAGGTATTTTAAATCTACCGATTTTAGAGGCTCAAACCAATGAGATTTGAGAAAATTCAAAACTACGTTCAAATCCCATGGTGCCACTGGAGGCACTATTGGGGGTTGTATATGTAGTACACCTTTGACAAAAGTTTGTACTTCAGGCACTGACGCCAATTCCTTCTGGAAGAAAATTGATAAGGCCGAAATTTGAACTTTAATGGACCCCAATTTTAGGCCCATAGACAATCCTGCTTGCAGGAAATGTAAGAATCGACCCAATTGAAATTCTTCCGTTGGAGCCTTCTTGGCCTCACACCACGCAACATATTTTCGCCAAATGCGGTGATAATGTTGTACAGTCACTTCCTTTCTAGCCTTAATCAAGGTAGGAATAACTTCCTCTGGAATGCCCTTTTCTTTTAGAATCCGGCGTTCAACCGCCATGCCGTCAAACGCAGACACGGTAAGTCTTGGAACATACAAGGTCCCTGCTGAAGCAGATCCCTTCTTAGAGGTAGAGGCCACGGATCCTCCGTGAGCATCTCTTGAAGTTCCGGATACCAAGTTCTTCTTGGCCAGTCCGGAGCCACCAGTATTGTTCTTACTCCTCTTTTCCGTATAATTCTCAGTACCTTTGGTATGAGAGGCAGAGGAGGGAACACATACACTGACTGGTACACCCATGGTGTTACCAGAGCGTCCACAGCTATTGCCTGAGGGTCTCTTGACCTGGCGCAATATCTGTCCAATTTTTTGTTGAGGCGAGACGCCATCATGTCCACCTTTGGTTTTTCCCAACGGTTCACAATCATGTGGAAGACTTCTGGATGAAGTCCCCACTCTCCCGGGTGAAGGTCGTGTCTGCTGAGGAAGTCTGCTTCCCAGTTGTCCACTCCCGGGATGAACACTGCTGACAGTGCTATGACATGATTCTCCGCCCAGCGCAGAATCCTTGCAGCTTCTGTCATTGCACTTCTGCTTCTCGTGCCGCCTTGTCGGTTTACGTGGGCGACTGCCGTGATGTTGTCCGACTGGATCAACACCGGCTGACCCTGAAGCAGCGGCTTTGCCAGGCTTAGAGCATTGTAGATCGCTCTTAGCTCCAGTATATTTATGTGAAGGGACGTCTCCAGGTTTGACCACACGCCCTGGAAGTTTCTTCCCTGTGTGACTGCTTCCCAGCCTCGTAGGCTGGCATCCGTAGTCACCAGGACCCAGTCCTGTATGCCGAATCTGCGGCCCTCTAACAGATGGGCAGTCTGCAACCACCACAGGAGAGACAACCTTGTTCTTGGTGACAGTGTTATCCGCTGATGCATGTGCAGATGCGATCCGGACCATTTGTCCAGCAGATCCCACTGAAATGTCCGTGCATGAAATCTGCCGAATGGAATCGCTTCGTAAGAAGCCACCATCTTTCCCAGGACTCTTGTGCATTGATGTACTGACACAGTTCCTGGTTTTAGGAGGTTCCTGACAAGTTCGGATAACTCCCTTGCTTTCTCCTCCGGGAGAAACACCTTTTTCTGAACCGTGTCCAGAATCATGCCCAGGAACAGCAGATGTGTTGTCGGGGTCAATTGAGATTTTGGAAGATTCAGAATCCACCCGTGTTGCTGAAGCACTACTTGGGTTAGTGCTACACCGACTTCCAGCTGTTCTCTGGACTTTGCCCTTATCAGGAGATCGTCCAAGTAAGGGATAATTAATACGCCTTTTCTTCGTAGAAGAACCATCATTTCGGTCATTACCTTGGTAAAGACCCGAGGGGCCGTGGACAAACCAAACGGCAGCGTTTGAAACTGATAATGACAGTCTTGTATCACGAACCTGAGATACCCTTGGTGTGATGGGTAAATTGGGACATGTAGATAAGCATCTTTTATGTCCAAGGACACCATGAAGTCCCCTTCTTCCAGATTCGCTATCACTGCTCTGAGTGACTCCATCTTGAACTTGAATTTCTGTATGTACAGGTTCAAGGATTTCAGGTTTAGAATAGGCCTTACCGAACCGTCCGGTTTCGGTACCACAAATAGTGTGGAATAATACCCCTTTCCCTGTTGTAGGAGGGGTACCTTGACTATCACCTGCTGAGAATACAGCTTGTGAATGGCTTCCAAAACCGACGTCCTTTCTGAGGGAGACGTTGGTAAAGCAGACTTTAGGAACCGGCGAGGGGGAGACCTTTCGAACTCCAACATGTAACCCTGAGATATTATCTGCAGGACCCACGGGTCCACCTGTGAGTGAGCCCACTGATTGCTGAAAATCTTGAGTCGACCCCCCACCGCTCCTGAGTCCGCTTGTAAAGCCCCAGCGTCATGCTGATGGCTTTGTAGAGCCCGGGGCGGGCTTCTGGTCCTGGGCAGGGGCTGCTTGCTGCCCTCTCTTACCCTTTCCTCTGCCTCGCGGCAGATAAGACTGTCCTTTTGGTCGCTTTTTATAGGAGCGAAAGGACTGCGGCTGAAAAGACGGTGTCTTTTTCTGTTGGAAGGGGGTCTGAGGTAAAAAAGTGGATTTGCCGGCAGTTGCCGTGGCCACCAGGTCCGAAAGACCGACCCCAAACAATTCCTCTCCTTTATATGGCAATACTTCCATATGCCTTTTGGAATCCGCATCACCTGACCACTGTCGCGTCCATAAACTTCTGGCAGATATGGACATCGCGCTTACTCTTGATGCTAGAGTACAAATATCCCTCTGAGCATCTCGCATATAAAGAAAAGCATCCTTTAATTGCTCCAGAGTCAATAAAATACTGTCCCTATCCAGGGTATCAATATTTTCAGTCAGAGAATCCAACCACACTACCCCAGCACTGCACATCCAGGCTGAGGCTATTGCCGGTCGCAGTATAACACCAGTATGTGTGTATATACTCTTCAGTGTAGTTTCCAGCCTCCTATCTGCTGGATCCTTGAGGGCGGCCGTATCAGGAGACGGCAACGCCACTTGCTTTGATAAACGTGTGAGCGCCTTATCCACCCTAGGGGGTGTTTCCCAGCGCGCCCTAACCTCTGGTGGGAAAGGGTATAATGCCAATAACTTCTTTGAAATTAGCAGTTTTCTATCGGGGGTAACCCACGCTTCGTCACACACGTCATTCAACTCCTCTGATTCTGGAAAAGCTACAGGTAGTTTTTTCACCCCCCACATAATACCCCTTTTTGAGGTACCAGCAGTATCAGAGATCTGCAAAGCCTCCTTCATTGCCGTGATCATATAACGTGTGGCCCTATTGGAAAATACGTTTGTTTCTTCACCGTCGACACTAGATTCATCTGTGTCGGTACCCGTGTCGACTGACTGAGGTAAGGGACGTTTTACAGCCCCTGACGGTGTCTGAGACGCCTGAGCCGGTACTAACTGGTTTTCCGGCCGTCTCATTTCGTCAACTGACTTTTGTAATGTGCTGACATTATCACGTAATTCCATAACTAAAGCCATCCATTCCGGTGTCGACTCCCTAGGGGGTGACATCACCATTACCGGCAATTGCTCTGCCTCCACACCAACATCGTCCTCATACATGTCGACACACACGTACCGACACACAGCAGCCACATAGGGAATGCTCTAATCGAAGACAGGACCCTCTTAGCCCTTTGGGGAGACAGAGGGAGAGTTTGCCAGCACACACCAAAAGCGCTATAAATGTATATAAACAACCCTAGAAGGTGTTGTTTTTGATATAAGCGCTCTTAATATATAAATATCGCCAAATTATGCCCCCCTTCTCTTTGTTACCCTGTTTCTGTAGTGCAGTGCAGGGGAGAGTCCTGGGAGCCTTCCTCACCAGCGGAGCTGAGCAGGAAAATGGCGCTGAGTGCTGAGGAGAATAAGCTCCGCCCCTTTTTCGGCGGGCTTTTCTCCCGGGTTTTAAGAAAACTGGCCTGGGTTAAATACATACATATAGCCTTAATGGCTATATGTGATGTATTTATTTTGCCACTAAAGGTATTTTATATTGCTGCCCAGGGCGCCCCCAGCAGCGCCCTGCACCCTCCGTGACTGAATCAGTGAGCCGTGTAGCAACAATGGCGCACAGCTGCAGTGCTGTGCGCTACCTTCATGAAGACTGAGGAGTCTTCTGCCGCCTGCTTTCCGGACCTCCGTCTTCAGCGTCTGTAAGGGGGATCGGCGGCGCGGCTCCGGGACGAACCCCAGGATGACCTGTGTTCCGACTCCCTCTGGAGCTAAGTGTCCAGTAGCCTAAGACTCCAATCCATCCTGCGCGCAGGTGAGTTGGAAATCTCTCCCCTAAGTCCCTCGATGCAGTGATCCTGTTGCCAGCAGGATTCACTGAGATTTAAACCTAAAAAAAAAACTTTTTCTAAGCAGCTCTTTAGGAGAGCCACCTAGATTGCACCCTTCTCGGACGGGCACAAAAACCTAACTGAGGCTTGGAGGAGGGTCATAGGGGGAGGAGCCAGTACACACCATGTGATCCTAAAAGCTTTATTTAGATGTGCCCTGTCTCCTGCGGAGCCCGCTATTCCCCATGGTCCTGACGGAGTCCCAGCATCCACTAGGACGTTAGAGAAATAAGTCTGTTCTACTGGGGAAATACTGTAAGCAGTACATGCTCACTGCTTACCCTGTTCTTTCCCTCTTTATCAGAGTGCTGTGTTATTACAGTGCCTCCTCTGCCATCCAGTTCACTAAGGATAGAAATTGTGTTCCAATGTCAGAGGTGGGCAAGGAGTAGACGACAACATTGTAACCTGCGCTCTGACTGCTGCATTCTGTATACAAGGGGGCGATTTATGTTCCTGCAGGGTGCACCGAGACAGGGCAGGGGGCAGCACCCTGCTGAGACAGCCTAGAAGGAACACTATAATAACAGGACACCACAGGCTGCTCCCCCTGTATAATAATAATAATAATAATAATAATAATAATAATAATAATTATTATTATTATTATTACAGGACACCACAGGCTGCTCACCCTGTATAATAATAATAATAATAATTATTATTATTATTATTATTATTACAGGACACCACAGGCTGCTCACCCTGTATAATAATAATAATAATTATTATTATTATTACAGGACACCACAGGCTGCTCCCCCTGTATAATAATAACAGGACACCACAGGCTGCTCACCCTGTATAATAATAACAGGACAACACAGGCTGCTCCCCCTGTATAATAATAATAATAATAATAATAATAATAATAATAATAATTACAGGACACCACAGGCTGCTCACCCTGTATAATAATAACAGGACACCACAGGCTGCTCACCCTGTATAATAATAACAGGACACCACAGGCTGCTCACCCTGTATAATAATAACAGGACACCACAGGCTGCTCACCCTGTATAATAATAACAGGACACCACAGGCTGCTCACCCTGTATAATTACAGGACACCACAGGCTGCTCACCCTGTATAATAATAATAATAATAATAATAATAATAATAATAATAATAATAACAGGACACCACAGGCTGCTCACCCTGTATAATAATAATAATAATTACAGGACACCACAGGCTGCTCACCCTGTATAATAATAACAGGACACCACATGCTGCTCACCCTGTATAATAATAATAATAACAGGACACCACAGGCTGCTCCCCCTGTATAATAATAACAGGACACCACAGGCTGCTCACCCTGTATAATAATAATAATAATAATAATAATAATAATAATAACAGGACACCACAGGCTGCTCACCCTGTATAATAATAACAGGACACCACAGGCTGCTACTCCTGTATAATAATAATAATAATAATAATAATAACAGGACACCACAGGCTGCTACTCCTGTATTATAATAACAGGACACCACAGGCTGCTCACCCTGTATAATAATAATAATAATAATAATAATAATAATTATTATTATTATTATTATTATTATTATTACAGGACACCACAGGCTGCTCACCCTGTATAATAATAATAATAATAATTATTATTATTATTACAGGACACCACAGGCTGCTCAACCTGTATAATAATAACAATAATAATAATTACAGGACACCACAGGCTGCTCACCCTGTATAATAATAATAATAATTACAGGACACCACAGGCTGCTACTCCTGTATTATAATAATAATAATAATAATAATAATAATAATAATAATAATAAAATACCAGAGACTGCTCCCCTGTATAATAATAACAGCAACAACAACAACAACAACAACAACAACAACATCAACAGGACACTACAGGCTGCTCCCCTGTATAATAATAACAACAACAGGACACTACAGGCTGCTCCCCTGTATAATAATAACAACAACAACAACAACAACAACAGGACACTACAGGCTGCTCCTCTGTATAATAATAATAACAATAACAACAACAACAGGACACTACAGGCTGCTCCCCTGTATAATAATAATAATAATAACAATAACAGGACACAACAGGCTGCTCCCTCTGTATAGTAACAACAACAACAGGACACTACAGGCTGCTCCCCTTGTATAATATTATTATACAAGGGGAGCAGCCTGTAGTGTCCTGTTGTTGTTATTACTATACAGAGGGAGCAGTCCTGTTAATAATAATAATAATAATAATAATAACAACAGGACACCACAGGCTGCTCCCTCTGTATAATATTAATAATAGGACACCACAGTCCGCTCCCCCTGTGTTATAATAATAATAATAATAGGATTTTAATACCTACCGGTAAATCCATTTCTCTTAGTCCGTAGAGGATGCTGGGGACTCCGTAAGGACCATGGGGTATAGACGGAATCCGCAGGAGACATGGGCACACTATAAGACTTGAATGGGTGTGAACTGGCTCCTCCCTTTATGCCCCTCCTCCAGACCTCAGTTAGGGAACTGTGCCCAGGGAGACGGACATTTCGAGGAAAGAATTCATTGTTTAAACACGGCGAGTGTCATACCAGCTCACACCATGAACATACCGCAGAACGTGGCATTCGATAGAACACCAGCCAACGGCATGAACAATACACAGCCACATGCTGAGAATATGTAACACAACTAGGGGTAAATTTACTAAGGTGGGAGATTTTTAGAACTGGTGATGTTGCCCATGGCAACCAATCAGATTCTTCTTACCATTTTTCTAGCTGCTTCTAGCAGATAATAGATATAATCTGATTGGTTGCCATGGGCAACATCACCAGTTCTAAAAATCTCCTACCTTAGTAAATTTACCCCATAGTGTGTCAACACAACCAATAATCAGACACCCCATGCCATGGCATGCACAACGTCAGCAATGGCCTGACAGAAAAGAAACACCACAAGAGTGTAACCATACCCAATAACTGCAGATACAGTACGCACTGGGACGGGTGCCCAGCATCCTCTACGGACTAAGAGAAAAGGATTTACCGGTAGGTATTAAAATCCTATTTTCTCATACGTCCTAGAGGATGCTGGGGACTCCGTAAGGACCATGGGGTTTATATCAAAGCTCCAGACCGAGCGGGAGAGTGCAGATGACTCTGCAGCACAGATTGAGCAAACATGAGGTCCCCATCAGCCAGGGTATCAAACTTGTAGAGCTTAGCAAAAGTGTTTGAACCCGACCAAGTATCCGCTCGGCAAAGTTGAACCGCCGAGACTCCTCGGGCATCCGCCCAAGAAGAGCCCACCTTCCTAGTAGAATGGGTCACCACCGAATTCGGTAACGGCAATCCAGCCGTAGAACGAGCACACCGAATCGGATCACAGATCTAGTGTGTAACAGACTGCAGAGACGCAGGCGCCCCAATCACGCTGGGAGCATACCGGACAAACAGAGCCTCTGTTTCCTCAATCTGGGCCAAATTGGCGACATAAATATTCAAAGCCCTGGCTACATCGAGAGACTTTGAATCAGCCAATGCTTAAGTAACCACAGGCATCAAATAGGCTGGTTTCTGCGAAACACCGAAACCACTTTTGGCAGAACTATTATCCGAGTTCTCAATTTCACTCTATATACCTGGAAGATCAAACAGGGGCTCTTGTGAGACCCAGCCGCTACATCTGACACCCGCCTTGCGGACGCCAAAGCCAAAAGCATGACCACTCTCCAAGAAATAAATTTTTAACACAACCTTTCATAAACGTTCCAATCATTGTGACACAAGAAAACGCAACACCACGTCAAGGTCCCACGGTGCCAATGGGGGCACAAATGGAAGTTGGATGTGCAGTACTCCTTCCATGAAGGTCCGAACTTCCAGAAAGGTCGCCAATGGAGCCTAACTCTAGGCCTGCACCCACACCTGCTTGCAAAGAATGGAGAAGAAAGACCCAGCTGAAGCTTCCGTAGTAGCTTTCTTGGATTCACACCAAGACACATATTTTCTCCAAACACGGTGGTAAGGCTTTGCTTCTTTTCTAGCCTGAAGAAGAGTGGCAATGACGTCACTGGGAATACCCTTTCTGGCTAGGATATGGCATTCAATCGCCACGCCGTCAAACGCAGCTGCGGTAAGTCTTGATACACGCCCGGATCTTGCTGTAACAGTTCCTCACGTAGAGGAAGAGGCCAGGGATCTTCTACGAGTAAATCTTGAAGAACTGGATACCAAGCCCTCCTTGTTTAGACCGGAACAATGAGGATCGCCTGAACCTTTGTTCTTCTTACATTTATCACCTTCAGAAGAGAGTGATAATGGACGGGACACATAGACCGACTGAAAACACCCAAGGTGTCTCGAGGACGTCCACTGCTATAGGCTGATTGTCCCCTGACCTGGAACAATATACCTGAGGTCTCTCGATGAGGCGAGATGCCAACATGTCCAAGTGAGGCACTCCTCAAAGACTTGTCGCTTCAGCGAAACTTCTCGATGACGACAGTATTTCTCCCGGATGGAGATCGAGTCTGCAGAGGAAACTATTTCTCTGTCGTTCACATCCGGAACTAAGACTGCTAATATATCGTTTACCAGTCTTTCCACCCAGCAGAAAACTTTTACGGCATCTGCCATTGCTGCTTTGCGCCCTAGCGGCTTACTAACACCACTGCTGTCAAGTCGTCCAACAGATATTAACACGTGCAGATCACTAAGCATATGTTCACTGAAAATAGCTCTTAATTCAAGAAAGCTTATTGCAGACAAGCTTCCCAGCTTGACCTTTTCCTCTGGAAATACTTCCCTTGCAAGGACTGCTCCCCAGTATCGGAGATCTGCATGCATGGACACCAGGATCTTATCCTGGATTCCGAACCTTCGTCCCTCTAGGAGGTGAGAACTGAGCAGACACCCCAGGAGCGATATCCTGGCCATTAGGATTATATTCCGGTATATGTGCAGGTGAGATTCGGACCACATTTCCAACTGGCCTTGTGAAAACCACTCTGGCATTAGACCTGCTCACCGAAAAGCCTCTTAGGCTGCACCATCTTCTTCATCAACGGAACATAATGATGGATTGTCACTGCAAATCTGACCCGACTCCGGATCCGCAGACCTCTTTCCACAGGAAAACACAGAGAACTTCAACCGTTTCGTATCTACCCTGATACCCACCTCCGACGTCTACGTCATTGGGAAAACAGCCATTCCCTGTGTTGAAGAACACTCAGAGAGAAACAACGATTTGCACTTGTGTCTTGACCTCGCCTTAATCAGGAGAGTGTCCCAGTACAGAATAACAATGGCTCTCACTAGTGAAAGAATACCATCCTACTGCCATCACTCCAGTGAAATGGCAAAGACAGTCCTGGATATCAAGCCAGGTAAGCTGAATGTGGAGAAAAACGCATCTAAACCCTTTCTACCTTTACGCACTGGAGCTCCCTGGCCTGAGAGATTCCATCCTGTAGTTCAACTTCGTAAGGAGAAATCTCTGTTTTCCCCTTTTTTTTTTTTTTTTACCAGGGACTGCAGGACAATGCCCTGACCTTGAAGCAACTCTGGTATGGCGTTGCGTACTACCTCCCCTTCCAGAGGGGAAACGGCAAGATCTATTTGAAAAATCAGTGAGGGAATCCATCTATAAACGCCAGTATGTCCCCCTTTGGATTCCATTATTAACTCACAGGTCCAAGTCCATTCCCGGACTGACTGAAGAGTAGTAGACGAGTTCCACCGGAGTGGGCTCCAGCCAGATAGACCCAGCGACATGCGGTGGATGTGGTAGAAACAGGAAACGACATTCGCTTCTGTGAACCTGACAAGGCTGCAGAACTCTTACTTTTCACCTTCCACAATCTGCACAGAAAGGGAAAAAAAGAACGGTATCGAACCGGTTAAAATGACTGCATCCCAAAGCAGAATGCGTCACCAACCGTTGTGAGGGAATCTAACTCACGAAGTTACACTTACCAGTGGTATCCGCCAACATTGACTGAACTGAGGCCTCCCCAAACAGCGGTACACCGTCCCAGGGAAACACTCCAGTATCTCTCGGAGTCAGCCTCAGTATTCCCCCGGCCACACCTCCTGCAGTCGCACGGCAGCCTGCCGCCATGTTCTAGAGAAGAATCAACATAAGACACATCCCCTCTCTCTATAGGGTAATTCTATCGGATGCCTTTCCGAATACAAACACTCCTCCATGCGCATGAAATGCAAATAACTCCAAAGCATAGAATAAAATATCACTTAGCTTCCTGTATACGATCCTTTGTGACAGGGCCCCGTGCAGACCAGGAGTTGACTTTTACAGTATTCTATCCGTTATGGGAAAAGAATAAACATTCGGACTCCTTGTGAGGATCTGAGACCAACTCGTCACGGCCGACCGAGAGATTTATCAACAGAGCGACCAGCACATGAGAAGGAATACTATTACTTCAGCATTCATTATAAATCATAATATGAATATACATAATGTAATACACATATCATATATATATATATATATATATATATATATATATATATATACACACACACACACACACACACACACACACACACACACACACACACACACACACACACACACACACAATACATATAAGCGGATTGTCCGGAACCATTGGGTCCCTAGTGACATCAATGTGTTCTGAATGTGTATGACCTTGTAATGAATGCCCCAGTTGTGGATCTGACAGGAAACCTTATAGTCGACAGAAAACCTAGTATTCGTCGACAGCAGGGAGTAGGAACCAGGCAAAATAACATTCTTGCGACCCCGAGGGGTCAGAGGGAAGTATACATATATAATTTTAACAACACTCCCCCACAAATACTACCATGTCTGTGCTCGAGCTACAGGCCCATGGAACAGTACCATATACATATATATATAAATATATATACAGGTTAGTTACAGCATGTTAATTTTCACCCGGTAATACCAGTTGGTGCCGACAGGGTCACCCACATACTACTGTGTCTCCCCTACACCCACATACTACTGTGTCTCCCCTACTCCCACATACTACTGTGTCTCCCCTACACCCACATACTACTGTGTCTCCCCTACACCCACATACTACTGTGTCTCCCCTACACCCACATACTACTGTGTCTCCCCTACACCCACATACTACTGTGTCTCCCCTACACCCACATACTACTGTGTCTCCCCTACACCCACATACTACTGTGTCTCCCCTACACCCACATACTACTGTGTCTCCCCTACACCCACATACTACTGTGTCTCCCCTACACCCACATACTACTGTGTCTCCCCTACACCCACATACTACTGTGTCTCCCCTACACCCACATACTACTGTGTCTCCCCTACACCCACATACTACTGTGTCTCCCCTACACCCACATACTACTGTGTCTCCCCTACACCCACATACTACTGTGTCTCCCCTACACCCACATACTACTGTGTCTCCCCTACAGTGTTAACTTTGAAAAGCATAATACTACCGACCTGCTGACACTGCATCTACTGAATCAAGTATCAACAGGAGTCGGCGATGCCGACAGAGAGAATCCCATAGCTGATTGAGACCTAGCACTCACACGTGTTGACACATGTGTACTAAAAAGCTATAGTGGGTATACCTGAAAGGGAACACACAGACATATATGCACAACACAATGATTACATGCCCATTATCTAAGATAGTGCTATATTTCCCTCTATATTGCACTAATCACTGTGCCCCCACTTCGTTTACACTGTTTTGACGGGGACATGTAGAAAATGGCGCTGAATCATGTTGTGAGGGCTAAGCCCCGCCCCTTCTCTGCGCGCTTCAGCCCCGCTAATATTTTAGCTTTTTATGCTGGCAGGGGTCCGGATACATTGCCTATGCACTGTATACGTGTTTAACCAGGCTTAATGGAGAGGATATTGCTGCCCAGGGCACCACCCCTGCGCCCTGCACCCTTGTAAAGCCGTTGGTGTGTGGGAGCAATGGCGCGCAGTGCGACCGCTGATTTATACTGGCGGGGGTATCGTACACAGTGCCCGGGCCCCGACTCTTGCCAGTGAAAAGATCCTCAGTAACTGCTGCCCAGGGCGCTCCCCCCCAGCGCCCTGCACCCTGTGAGTACCGTCGGTGGTGTGTGTGGGAGCATGGAGGGCAGCGCCGTCACTGAAGTCTTCTGCCGTCTGAAGTCTTCTGTTCTTCTCATACTCACCCGGCTTCTTTCTTCTGGCTTCTGTGAGGGGGGTGACGGCGCGGCTCCGGGAACAAGCAGCTAGGCGCACCAAGTGATCGAACCCTCTGGAGCTAATGGTGTCCAGTAGCCTAATAAGCAGAGCCCTTGAACTAAGAAGAAGTAGGTCTGACTTCTCTCCCCTCACTCCCACGATGCAGGGAGCCTGTAGCCAGCAGGTCTCCCTGAACATAAAAAAGCCTAACATAAAGTCTTTTAGAGAAACTCAGGAGAGCTCCCCTAGTGTGTGTCCAGTCTCTCCTGGGCACAGAATCTAACTGAGGTCTGGAGGAGGGGCATAGAGAGAGGAGCCACTTCACACTCATTCAAAGTCTTAATAGTGTACCCATGTCTCCTGCGGATCCCGTCTATACCCCATGGTCCTTACGGAGTCTCCAGCATCCTCTAGGACGTATGAGAAAATAATAATAACAGGACACCACAGGCTGGTTCTCCTGTATAAAAATAACAAGACACCACAGGCTGCACCCCTGTATAATAATAATAATAATAATAATAATAAAATGACACCACAGGCTACTCCCCCTGTATAATAATAACAGGCCACCACAGGCTGCTTCGCCTGTATAATAATAACAAGACACCACAGGCTTTTCCCTCTGTATTATAATAATAACAACAACAACAACAACAACAAGACACCACAGGCTGCTTCCCCTGTATAATAATAATAATAATAATAATAATAATAATAATAATAATAATAGGACACCACAGGCTACCCCCCTGAATAATAATAACTGGACACCACAGGTTGCTCCCCCTGTATAATAATAATAATAACTGGACACCACTGGCTGCTCCTCCTGTATAATAATAATAACAGGAAACTAGAGGCTGCTCCCCCTGTATAATAATAATAATAATTACAGGACACCACAGGCTGCTCCCCCTGTATAATAATAATAATAATAATAATAATAATAATAACAACAGGACACCACAGGCTGCTCAACCTGTATTATTATAATATTATTATTATTAATAACAACAACAACAGGACACCACAGGTTGCTCCCCCTTTATAATAATAATAATAATAATAATAACAACAACAACAACAACAGGACACTACAGGCTGCTCCCCCTGTATAATAATAACAACAGGACACCACAGGCTGCTCCTCCTGCATAATAATAATAACAACAGGACACCACAGGCTGCTCAACCTGTATTATTATAATATTATTATTATTATTATTATTAATAATAATAATAATAATAATAATAACAACAATAACAACAACAACATGACACCACAGGTTGCTCCCCCTTTATAATAATAATAATAATAACAGGACACTACAGGCTGCTCCTCCTGTATAATAATAACAGGACACCACAGGCTGCTCCTCCTGCATAATAAAAGGACACCACAGGCTGCTCCCCCTGTATAATAAAAAAATAACAGGACACCACAGGCCACTCCCCCTGTATAATAATAATAACTGGATACCACAGGCTGCTCCTCCTGTGTAATAATAACAGGACACCACAGGCCGCTCCCCCTGTGTAATAATAACAACAGGACACCACAGGCTGCTCCCCCTGTATAATAATAATAACTGGACACCACAGGCTGCTCCCCCTGTATAATAATAATAACAGGACACCACAGGCTGCTCCCCCTGTATAATAAAAAAAATAACAGGACACCACAGGCCACTACCCCTGTATAATAATAATAATAATAACAGGATACCACAGGCTGCTCCCCCTGTATAATAATAACAGGACACCACAGGCTGCTCCCCCTGTATATTAATAATAATAACAGGACACCACAGGCTGCTCCCCTGTACAATATTAATAACTGGACACCACAGGCTGCTCCCCCTGTATAATAATAATAATAATAATAATAAAAATAACTGGACACCACAGGCTGCTCCTCCTGTGTAATAATAACAGGACACCACAGGCCGCTCCCCCTGTGTAATAATAACAACAGGACACCACAGGCTGCTCCGCCTGTATAAATATAATAACAGGACACCACAGGCTGCTCCTCCTGTGTAATAATAATAACAGGACACCACAGGCCGCTCCCCCTGTATAATAATAATATCTGGACACCACATGCTGCTCCCCCTGTATAGTAAGACGCCATTACCTGATTTCCACGGACACTGGGAGGCTGCAGCAGTCGATGAAAACTCACTTCCTGCATGTGGACCGCACAGTCCGGAAGTAAGGTGGAACGCACAGGCAAGAAGTAGGGCATGATTGGCAAAGGCTGCTTACTGGTTACTGGGTCCTCCCCTACTACACCCCGCCCACAGCCCTGCCCTCTGTAAACATTAATACCATACATGTCCTCAGTGCAGGAGGCCGGCGGACATTTTCTTGTAGACAAGTCTGGCAGAAGCAATAGGTTCCCTGGCCTTATAGTGACGTCAGGAGCGGCGGCCATTTTCCCCTGATCTGAGCTCCGCCTTCCTTCTAGATTCATTCCCACAAGGCAGCAGGAGCAGAGAGCAGCCATTGCTGTGTCTGGCAGCAGGTAATGATATTATTATTATTATTCTATAGGCTGAGCAGCTCTGGTGTCAGGTTCTGTACTACAGGGGGAGCAGCCTCTGGTGCCTTGTTATAGTGCAGCTGGAGCAGCCTCTGGTGCTGCATTATCCCTGTACAGGTGGCTGACACTCTAGTGTCCTATTACTGTAATACAGGTGGCGCAGACCCCGCCGTTACCGTAATACAGGTGTCGCAGACCCCGCCGTTACCGTAATACAGGTGTCGCAGACCCCGCCGTTACCGTAATACAGGTGGTGCAGACCCCGCCGTTACCGTAATACAGGTGATGCAGACCCCGCCATTACCGTAATACAGGTGGTGCAGACCCCGCCTTTACCGTAATACAGGTGGCGCAGACCCTGCCGTTCCCATAATAGAGCAGCCTGTGTTGTCATAATATACAGGGGTAGCATCCTGTACTGTCATAGTATACAGGGGGAGTGGCCTGTGTTGTCATAGTATACAGGGGGAGTGGCCTGTGTTGTCATAATATACAGGGGTAGCATCCTGTGCTGTCATAGTATACAGGGGGAGCGGCCTGTGTTGTCATAGTATATAGGGGGAGTGGCCTGTGTTGTCATAATATACAGGGGTAGCATCCTGTACTGTCATAGTATACAAGGTGAGTGGCCTGTGTTGTCATAGTATACAGGGGTAGCTTCCTGTGCTGTCATAGTATACAGGGGGAGTGGCCTGTGTTGTCATAATATACAGGGGTAGCATCCTGTGTTGTTGTTATTATTATTATTATACAGGAGGATCAGCCTGTGGTGTCCTGTTATTATTATACAGAGGGAGCAGCCTGTGGTGTACAGTTATTATATTTATTATACAGGAGGATCAGCCTGTGGTGTCCTGTTGATATTATACGGGAGGAGCAGCCTGTGTTGTCCTGCTGTTATTATTATACAGAGGGAGCAGTCTGTGGTGTACAGTTATTATTATTATTATTATACAGGGGGAGCAGCCAGTGGTGTCCTATTATTATTATACAGGGGAAGCAGCCTGTGTTGTCCTGCTGTTATTATTATACAGAGGGAGCAGTATGTGGTGTACAGTTATTATTATTATTATTATTATACAGGGGGAGCAGCCAGTGGTGTCCTATTATTATTATACAGGGGAAGCAGCCAGTGGTGTCCTATTATTATTATACAGGGGAAGCATTATTATTATTATAATGATAATACCGGGGGAGCAGCCTGTGGTGTCCTGTTGTTGTTGTTATTATTATTACTATTATGCAGGGGGAGTAGCCTGTGGTGTGCATTGGTGTTGTTGTTATAATTTTACAGGGGAGCAGCCTCCAGCGGCCTAAGAAGCGGTAATAACCCTTTTTGGGACTGTGCAATCAGCTCCTAAACCTGTATATTCTGCCTAAACTGGTGTCCAGTTATTTAAAAGGAACGGACATTTCTGGTTCACTAATTCTGCCGGTGGTCACATTGACTTTTAATTGGTTATTAATCAGAGTTATTAATAACATTTTTAATCTGTTTTCATTCAATCCATCTCATTTTTTAATTTTTAGTATTAATTGAATTCAGCGCTGCTATTATTGGTTTTCTTTTTGTGTATGCTTAGGTATCAGGATTGACTAATCCTGTTATATAGCAGCAGCATTAGAACAACAGCCCATATTGCGTCCGAGCACCGTTCTTGGTAATTTCCATTATACAGGAGGAGCAGCCTTTGTTGTCCTATTATTACTATTATAAAGAAGGAGTAGCTAGTGGTGTCCACTTATTATTATTATACAGAGGGAGCAGCCTGTGGTGTCCTGTCATTATTATTATACAGGGGAAGCAGCCTGTGGTGTTCTGTTATTATTACTATACAGGAGGAGCAGCCTGTGGTGACTTGTTATTATTATTATTATTATTATTATACAGGAGGAGCAGCCTGTTGTGTCCTATTATTAATATTATAAAGAAGGAGTAGCTAGTGGTGTTCACTTATTATACAGGGTCAGCAGCCTGTGGTGTCCTGTCATTATTATTATACAGGGGTAGCAGGCTGTGCTGTCCTCTTGTTCTTGTTGTTATTATTATTATACAGAAGGGAGCAGCCTGCTGTGTCCTATTATTATTATTAGTATTATTATTATTATACAGGGGTAGCAGGCTGTGGTGTCCTGTTGTTGTTGTTGTTATTATTATTATTATTAGTAGTATTATTATTATTATAATACATTGGGAGTGGTGGTGATGTCACAGTGATTTCACTTATATTAGTAGTAATAGAGGGACATGAGTGGGGGAAGTGAGGGGGGTCTGGGAGAATCACATTGACATCACTTATATCAATAGTAATAATACAGGAACATGACTGGGGAGGTGAGGGGATCTGGGAATGTGACAGTGACATCAGTTACAGCTATAGTAATAATACAGGGACATGAATGGGAAGGTGAGGGCATCTGGGAATGTCACAGTGACATCACATATATAGTAATAATACAGGGACATGACTGGGGAGGTGAGGGGATCTTGGAATGTCACCATGACATTACTAATTTCTCATACGTCCTAGAGGATGTTGGGGACGCTTCAAGAACCATGGGGTATAGACGGGATGCGCAGGAGACATGGGCACTTTAAGACTTTGTATGGGTGTGAACTGGCTCCTCCCTCTATGCCCCTCCTCCAGATTCCAGTTTAGATTCTGTGCCCAGTGAGACTGGTCACACACAGGGGAGCTCTACTGAGTTTCTCTGAAAAGACTTTGTTAGGTTTATTATTTTTAGGGAGCACTGCTGGCAACAGTCTCCCTGTATCGTGGGACTTAGGGGAGAGAAGCAGACCTACTTTTGTGAGTTTCAAGGCTCTGCTTCTTTGGCTACTGGACACCATTAGCTCCAGAGGGTCTAATCGCTAGGTACTCCTAAATGTTCGTTCCCAGAGCCCGCCGTCACCCCCCTTGCAGAGCCAGAAGTCCGATACTTTGCCAAGTTACTACTCCCGGAGATCGACACGAATACTGTTTCTTATGTCGACCATGATGTTTCCTGACTAGATCCATAAAATCAGCATTCGGTACATGTTTCATACACATTAAGAACGTATTAACGTCACTAGGAACCCTGCTGTTCCTGTCAAAGGGGATATTTATATATGAGTTATATATATATTTGTGTGTATAGCTATATTTAAAGGTGTGTATATATATATAAAAATTTATAATGAATGCTGAGGTAAAGTTATTCCTTCTCATGTGCTAAGTGGCCGTGACCAGATATTTTCAAATCCTCAAGAGGATTCCGAGTGTTTATTCTTTTTCCGCCGTGGATAGAATAAAGTGAGAGTCACCCTCTGTTCTGCATGGGGCCCTGTCACAAAGGATCGTATGCAGCAAGATATGTGATACTCTAATTATGTGTCCGCGTGTACAGTGATTATACTTGCATTATGTGCGCGTAGGGGAGTAGATGTATGCAGGGTACTCCTGAAGTTGGGTAATATCTATAACATTGCAGCAGACTGACGTGCGACCACAAGGGATATAGGACTCTTGGGTTAGCAGGCGAATTCCATGGCGGTCTCGACTAGGAGGGCGTTGTGGATTCACCAATGGAATGCTGAGGCTGACTCCGAGAAGAACTGGAGTCCCTTCCCTATGAAGGTAAAACCTGGTTTGGGGATGATCTTGTTAAGTTGATCTCGGCAGATACCACTGGTAAGTCTACCTTCTTGCCCTATGTTCCCTCACAACGGTTGGTGACGCATTATTGTAGGATGCAGTCATTTTGACTGAATAGATACAGATTTCCCTTTCCTTGCAGGTAGAGGAAGGTGAAAAGGTCAGAGGTCAGCAGTCTTTTCAAGTTCACTGAAGCAGAAATCCTCCTCTGTTTCTGCCACATCCACCGCATGACGCTGGGTCTATCTTGCGGGAGTCTACACTGGTGGGACCACGTATAATACTCTTCAGTCAGTCCTGGAATGGACATGGACCAGTGAGTTTAAGAATAGAGTCCCAAGGGGGACATACTGCAGTTTCCAGACGTTTCCCCTCACCGATATTTCAAATAGACCTTACCGATTCTCCTGTGGACGGGGAGGTAGTATGCGACGCCATACAAGAGTTGTGTCAGCATCAGGTCATTGTCCTGCTGTCCCGGGCACAAAAAACAAAAAGCTGTTATTCAAGCTTTTTCGTGCTCCTGAGGCCGGACGGCTCGGTCAGAACAATCCTATATCTAAAATCCCAAAAATTTCTACTTAAGAAGTTGAACTACAAGCTGGAATCTCTCAGGGCAGGGATCTCCAATCTGGAAAAGGAGAAAGGGGGTCTAATTACGGTTTCTTCCGCATTAGGCTTACCTGGGTTTGCTATTCAGGATTGTCATTACCAATTCACTGGAGTGATGGCGGTATGATGGTTTTCCTTCGATAGTAAAAGAGTCATTATTATTCTGTACTGGGACGCTCTCCTGATTACGGCGAGGTCAAGAAACCAAGTGGTGCTAAATGTTGCATTCTCCCTGACAGTTCTTCAACAAAGTGGTTGGCTCCTGAACTTGCCAGAATCACTGTTGATCCCAACGACGCGGTTGTCGGCGTTGGAAATACTGTTAGATACAGAACTGTTGAGAGTTTTTCTTCCAGTGAAGGATCCAGAGTCGGGACAGATCTGCAACAGGGTCAATCCATCATTACATTCCGTTGATGAAAAAGATGGTTCCGGCCTACAAGGCCATTCAGTGAGCAGGTTAAATGCCAGAGTGTTTTTAGCGGGACCAGTTGGACAAGTCGTCCGGTTCCCACCTGGGATTATCCTGTTTTTACAAGACCAGAATTTCACTCCTGTGGTAGCGGCGCAGTTCTCAGAAGCGCAGGTTCGGGTTCCAGGACTGGATCCTGTGGACCACGGATGCATGCCTTCGAGGCGGAGTAGCTGTCACACAGGAGGAAAACTTCCAGATTAACGGTCTAGATGTAAGGGCCATTTATAACGGTTTTCTACATACAAAAACCGAAGGAGCAATGGCAGAAGCCAGAAAAATTTTCCGCTGGGCGACGAAATCATATGTGCGCTCTGTCAGCGATGTTCATTCCAAAAGTGGAAAACTGAGAAGCAGGCTTCCTTGGCAGACACATTCTCCATCCAGAAGAGTGGTGTCTTCATCCAGAGGTTTTCACAGAAGTGACAAGTCGTTGAGGGATTCCTAAAATTGACAAGATGACGTCTCGCCTCAATACGAAGTTTCAGAGATATTGTTACAGGTCAAGGGACCCGCAACCAATAGCAGTGGACGCCCTGATGACTCAGTGGGTGTTTCAGTCGGTCTATGCATCCCCTCCGCTTTCATTTTTCCCCCAAAAATGCTAAAGATCATAAGAAGAACAAAGGTTCAAGTGGTCCTCATTGTTCCAGACTGGCCTAAGAGGACCTGGTATCCGGATCTTCAGGTGAACGCCGGATCCTAGCCGAGAGGATATTTCCAGTGAAGTCATCCCTACTTTCGTCAGACCAGTAGAGGAGTAACGTAAAAACATTATCACCATATTTGGGGAAAGTATGTGTCTTGGTGCAAATCCAAGAAGGCTTCTACGGAAGATTCCAGTGGGATCGTTTTCTCCTTTTTTCACAAGGTGGTGTGGATGCGGGTCTTAAGTTGGGCTCGATTAAGGTTCAGATTCAGTCTTATCGGTTTTATTCCCAAAACAACTTTCGTAAAAGGAGTGTTGCACGTCCATCCTCCCTTTGTGCCCCCCTGGAGCTCCATGGGGTCTTAACGTGCTGTTGTAGTTCCGGCAGTCTCATTGTTTTGAACCTTTACGTAAGGTAGAGTTGTAATTCGTCACTTGGAAAGTGGTCAGGCTGTTGGCCTTGGCATCCGCAAGGCGGGTGTCTGAATCAGTGGCTTTGTCCCGCAAGTGCCCCTATTTAATCTTCCAGTCGGATAGAGCGGAGTTGAGAACTCATCAGCAATTTTTTGCCAAAAGTGGTTTCATCGTTTCACATGAACCAACCTATTGTTGTGCCAGTGGTTACTGAAGTCTTGACGGAATAGAAGTCTCTCGATGTGGTCAGAGCTTTGAGAATTTATGTCGCCAGAACGGCTCAGATTAGGAAAACAGAGTCTCTGTTTGTCCTGTAGGATCCCAACAAGATTGGGACTCCTGCTTCCAAGCAGACTATTGCACGCTGCATCTGTGATACGATTCAGCAGGCTCATTCTACGGCTGGATTGGCGTTACCGAAATCGGTGAAGACCAATTCTACCAGAGAGGTGGGCGCATCATGGGCGGCTGCCCGAGGGGTTTCGGCATTACGACTTTGGTGAGCAGCTACTTGGTCGGGTTCAAACACCTTTGCAAAGTTTTACAAGTTTGATACCCTGGCTGATGA
The DNA here is from genome assembly GCF_028390025.1 of Pseudophryne corroboree. Lineage (NCBI taxonomy): Eukaryota > Metazoa > Chordata > Amphibia > Anura > Myobatrachidae > Pseudophryne > Pseudophryne corroboree. Next base: position 106,941 of record NW_026967974.1, read on the forward strand.
GGACCTCTTATTGGGCCAATCGGTGCTGCAGAGTCATCCGCACTCTACCGTCCATTCTAGAGCTTTGGTATAAACCCCATAGTGCTTGAAGCATCCCCAGCATCTTCTAGGACGTATGAGAAAATAGGATTTTAATACCTACCGGTAAATCCTTTTCTCTTAGTCCGTAGAGGATGGTGGGCGCCCGCCCAGTGCGTACTGTATCTGCAGTTATTGGGTATGGTTACACACATGGTGTGTTGCGTTTAAGTCAGCCTGTTGCTGACGTTATTCATGCTGTGGCATGCGTTATGCTGTTATTGGTTGTGTTTACCCACAGGTTGTGTTATGCTTTATGTCAGCATATTGCTTCATATTCTTCATGCCGTCGGCTGGTGTTCTATTGAATGGAACGTTCTGAGGCATACTGGAGGTGTGAGCTGGTAATATGCTCACCGTGGTTTAACAATAAATTCTTTCCTCGTAATGGTCGTCTTCCTGGGCACAGTTACTTAAACTGGAGTCGGGAGGAGGGGCATAGAGGGAGGAGTTCACACCCATTCAAAGTCTTAAAGTGCCCATGTCTCCTGCGGATCCCGTGTATACCCCATGGTTTTTGAAGCGTCCCCAGCATCCTCTACGGACTAAGAGAAAAGGAATTACCGCTAGGTATTAAAATTATTATTATAATTATAATAATAATACAGGGACATGACTGGGGAGGTGAGGAGATCTGGGAGTATTTACAGTGATATTGATGATTCCCCCATTTAGCAGGACTACACCATAGTGAAGAAGACATTCGGTGAGCGTGAGACCCCCAGCAACCATTTTCGTGTTGCAGGTGGACTAAGCAGGACCTAAAGCCCCATCACGGTGCCTCCACCACACTCACTGACACACTGATACATAAGAGACACAATGACCAGAAGATACTGGAACTCACCAACAAGATCATTCAGCTGCTGACAGGAGAGGTGACCGCTGGGAATGGGACATTATACAGTAACATCAGGGGATGTGTCTGGGTGATGACTGGAGAAGTGACTGCTGGGAATGGGGCATTATACAGTAACACCAGGGGACGTGTATGGGTGATGACTGGAGAGGTGACTGTTGGGAATGGAACATTGTACAGTAACACCGGGTGACATGTCTGGGTTATGTCTGGAGAGGTGACTGCTGGGAATGGGGTATTATACAGTAACACCGGGGAATGTGTCTGGGTGATGACTGGAGAGGTGACTGCTGGGAATGGGACATTATACAGTAACACCAGGGGACGTGTCTGGGTGATGACTGGAGAGGTGACTGTTGGGAATGGAACATTGTACAGTAACACCGGGTGACATGTCTGGGTTATGTCTGGAGAGGTGACTGCTGGGATTGGGGTGTTATACAGTAACGCCGGGGGATGTGTCTGGGTGATGACTGGAGAGGTGACTGCTGGGAATTGGACATTATACGGTAACACCATGGTACGTCTCTGGGTGATGACTGGAGAGGTGAATGCTGGGAATTGGACATTATACAGTAACACCATGGTACGTCTCTGGATGATGACTTGAGAGGTGACTGCTGGGAATGGGGCATTATACAGTAACACCAGGGGATGTGTCTGGTGATGACTGGAGAGGTGACTGCTGGGAATGGGGCATTATACAGTAACACCAAGGGATGTGTCTGGGTGATGACTGGAGAGGTGACTGCCAGGAATGGGACATTATACAGTAACACCGGGGGGCGTGTCCGGGTGATGACTGGAGAGGTGACTGCTGGGAATTGGACATCATACAGTAACACCATGGTACGTCTCTGGGTGATGACTGGAGATGTGACTGCTGGGAATTGGACATTATACAGTAACACCAGGGTACGTCTCTAGGTGATGACTTGAGAGGTGACTGCTGGGAATGGGACATTATACAGTAACACCAGGGGATGTGTCTGGGTAATGACTGGAGAGGGGACTGCTGGGAATGGGGCATTATACAGTAACACCAGGGGATGTGTCTGGGTGATGACTGGAGAGGTGACTGCCAGGAATGGGACATTATACAGTAACACCAGGGGATGTGTCTGGGTGATGACTGTATCACGGTGTGTGTCAGGTTCCTATAAGGTGTCAGGATGTCACTGTCTATGTCTCCATGCAGGAGGAGGAGTATATAGAGGAACACAGGGGTCTGTACAAGGACGTGAAGATGGAGAATCACCGGCCCCTCACATCACTGGGTAAGAGGAGACTGTCATGTATTGTACAGGGGAGAGCAGGTATATAGAGTGCCCCTATATACACACATCATCTGATAATCACATATATACACTGTACTCAGTCACTGTGTGTCTCCTACAGATGGGCCCAGTAACAGAGATACCCCAGAGAGATGTCCCCGTCCTCTGTATTCCCAGGACTGTACAGAGGAGAATCACAGGATCCCACAGGAGGATCAGGTAGGTGGGATTTAGGGTCTCCCCAATATACCAAAGTGACTGTCACTATATAATGTGTAGAGGAGCTGTGTGTCTTATACACTAATATTATACTGTTTCACCTCCGTTTAATCTGACTGTATGCAAATGTCATTATAATTTTTTTGTTGTTTTTTTTTAGGTAGAACGTCTGTCTGATATTAAAACAGAAGATACAGAGGGAGAAGAAGAGACGTATGTGACTAATATGAAGGCAGAAGATACAGAGGGAGAAGAAGAGACGTATGTGACTGATATGAAGGCAGAAGATATAGAGGGAGAAGAAGAGACGTATGTGACTGATATAAAGGCAGAAGATATAGTGGGAGAAGAAGAGACGTATGTGACTGATATGAAGGCAGAAGATATAGATGGAGAAGAAGAGACATATGTGACTGATATAAAGGCAGAAGATATAGTGGGAGAAGAAGAGACGTATGTGACTGATATGAAGGCAGAAGATATAGAGGGAGAAGAAGAGACGTATGTGACTGATATGAAGGCAGAAGATATAGAGGGAGAAGAAGAGACATATGTGACTGATATAAAGGCAGAAGATACAGAGGGAGGAGAAGAGACGTATGTGACTGATATAAAGGCAGAAGATATAGAGGGAGAAGAAGAGACATATGTGACTGATATAAAGGCAGAAGATATAGAGGGAGAAGAAGAGACGTATGTGACTGATATAAAGGCTGAAGATATAAATGGAGAAGAAGAGACGTATGTGACTGATATAAAGGCAGAAGATATAGAGGGAGAAGAAGAGACGTATGTGAGGGGTGATCAGCAGTGTAAGGAGGAGGAGATCCCTACAGATATCAGCACAGGTGAGTAATAAACACTTATTACAGTAGTCACATTTTGTCATTGCTCAGTCACTACAGCAATCTCTTATCCTACACCCTCCTCCGCCATCAGCCCTGTTCTCAGTTGGGTGTTTCTAACACAAGGCTATCCATGACAAATATCACATGTAGAGAGTTATTACACACAACACTATAATGTTATTAAAAGTAACAAGCAGAATTTTATTATTAGTGATAATATATAAATGTGTATATATGTATGTATATAATATAATTAGTATTATTTTTTTGTGGAGTGCCTAATTTATATGCATTTTGTTAGATTATGCAGGTATGAAATATTTCCTGCTATACAGTAGACCTGAGCTCACCAAATACAATTCGTATAAGACTCAGAAATAATATGAAATTTGAATCTAGAACTTCAAGTAAAACAGATTAAAAGCTTATCACAAGTATATATCTGTATAATCATAAGACAAGCATTTTTCACTTGTTGTCACCCTTGCATGGGTGGGCTTGTTCTTATCCACTGCCAATTCACTCTAAATACAAATTGCGTATCATCCAACGCGTTTTGTCAATAGTGACTTCTTCAGGGGTGTTTTTTGTTAAAGGCTTTATTCTCAAATATCAGTTGTGTAGACTTGAAATAATTGTGTAACCTTCACACGGTAATTGTGGACTTGTTCATGATGAACACATTCCAAATTACTTGTGAATAATAGTTCCTGCTCTGTGCAGTTCTGAGGTTATGACTTTAGGGAATGTAATGGTCAGATCAAATATTGCTCAATCTAAGTAGTCTTACTACATACATAAATGTGTCTTGCATTACTATTTTAACTAACAATAATAAACAGTGGCGTTTTTGTTCATGTATTGCTCAATGCATTTAAGCCTGCAGCCCCCCCGACAAGGGACCCCACTATACTGCAGGTCCTACTCTATTGCTCAAAATAATTACAATAAAAACAGCTATCACATTAGTGTTAAACTTTAGGTTTGCTCTCAGCGGCAGAACAGTGGCCGAAAGGCTTGGATAGGTTTTCAGAGCACCAGTCTGATGTACCACATCTCACGTGGCCCTCCAATTCACCAGATCTGGGACTGTGGGACTGCTTGGCTGGGTCTGGCATAGCACTGTTTGTGCAGTTCCTGGTGCGTTTGGAACGAGTGGTGGTTGCTAGGCGCCCTAAATGCCTGTGGTCCCGATTTGTCATGATCTATTTTCGCCCACTGTTCTGCCGTTAAGATTCTTGGTGTCCATGCTTCTTCCACTGTAGATGGATACTACTCACTGTCTACAAGGGATCACCAACAAACAAATGCCGGTCTCGGACAAAACCAGTGGCTCCCTTTTGCCAGTTGCATCACGTGCACGACCCATGGTTCCATCTGAATATCTCAACAAATTTGCATTGTATCAATACCTCCATAGGTGTGCGCAGGGGGGGTCCTTGTTGCGCACAGGCACCCCCTAATATTTGGCATCCCGATCTCACATGCCTGATGCAGCGATCGCCGAACAGGCTGATTACTGTCCCCTCTGCGCTGCACCCTGTCAGGACTGCATTACTGTCCGGATGATTGGGTTAATCAAGGGTGCCACTGCCACGGCTTTCAAACTCCCGGCTCCACCTCCATGTACAAAAACAGCGTGATGTGATGTGATTACATCATGCTGCTCACACGCCCATTCGCCACATTCCCACCTCTCTCCTTCTATGCTATGCCAACGCCAGCCACTGATGAGGATCAGCATGCAGCCAGCGTTCCTCTTAGGAAGACAAATTCAATACTGGCAGGCGATCGGCGGCAACATTGACACATCATTCGTTTTTCCAGCAGCAGCAGTACTAGTCTGCGACTGTCAGTGTCAGTGAGTGACTGACTTGTAAGTAAGCTGCTGCAGCTTGCAGGGGAAAGAGAGGGGGAGCCAGACCAGGCTGAGGAGGAGCAGTGTAATTGCAGTGAGTGGCATCAGGGGTGTTTGCTTGGTGCACACCACAACATCTGACAATGTATCTGCTTTATTAGGATTGGTACAAGGGTGGATATTTTATATTGCGTTGACCGTCAATAGATGGTGCTAGACACGCCCAAAAGGCTAGACACACCCCTCCGACGGTGCACCCCCTAATAAAATGTGCTGCGCACACCTATGAATACCTCAGACATTCACAATAATCATGCAGTAGTTTTAGTGTCACCATCTACACGCTTGTGCACGTCCCGTGTCATTAATATACCCGGTGGAACTGCCATGTCGCCATCAGTCGCTCACTCCAGCGCATCAAAGTGACGTCATCTGACACACGCTACGTCCGGGGACACGGAGAGAACCTCGTCCACGTGACCTATAGTAACCAATGGGGACAAAAGTATCAAGTAACCTGCCAACAAAACAGTGTAACAACACCGATCAAATTCTATCCTCTTAGATATATATATATATGTTCCTCTGGCAGGGTCCATAGGTTATCCACAGGATAACATTGGGATATGATGACGTGACAGCGGATTTGTAACAAACGGTCAAAGCTTTCGGCCTCCCAGTATGCAACGGGCCTGTCCATATATCCCCGCCTCCTGGCTCAGGCAAATCAGTTTTTCTCCGTCTGGTTCCACAGGTTATCCACAGGATAACATTGGGATATGCCGGAGCGACAGCAGAAAGAGCACCAAACAGTCACGAGCTTTCTGGCCTCCCAGGATGCATCGGGGCTTCTCCATATAATCCCGCCCACTGACTCAGTCAAATCAGTTTTTTGTTTGTTGCGGCAGGAGCCGGACCATGGTCACAGGGCTGCTGTTAGGGCAGCCCTAAGCTTTTATTATTTTATTTTTATAGTCTGTTTTGAGTGATCTTTCTGAACAACGTCTTAAACGCATACTAGAAAGAGTCGCTCCAACAACTCTCCACCGGGTCGCAACAATGCTTACCTTCGCGGTACAGTGCTGTCTCGACGGGCGTCTGTGACTGATGTTCTATCAGGTCCAGCAGATGTTACCAGGCTGTGGCCGGACCATGGGGAGAAGGTAGGGCATCGGTTTCCTTTTACTAGGGGTTTCCAGACACAGCCGCACTGTATTAGAGGAGACTACAAATAGTGGCTGATGCGCCGCCACTCTTAAGTGCAACAGCGCTACGCTTTAGGGACCATAGGCGCCAAGACTAGGTTGAGGCCGCGATCCCTAGAGTTTATGTCAACAAGGGGAGTCAGGCGCTCTCCTGGTCGCCCCTCCCCCCAGTTCATGACCAGTTTCCGTGCGTCTCCCGTCCATGAACTGATGGCCTCACTTCCGTCTCAGACGCTACAACGAGGGTACTCGGTCGCAGCTTGGGCCGCTGCAATGGTGTACACTAGAGTTTCTGCCTAGACCGGGTCGCAGACAGGAGCGTCTGCATACACTTATCATTCACTGAGCGTCTGTGTCCGTTATTGAGCGTCTGTGTCTCTCATCAGTTACCGGAGCGGCAGTGTACACTAGTATCGTCTGTATCTACTCAGCGTCTTTTGAGCGTATTGATAGATCATGGAAGTGGGGTGAGTCTCCCTGTATCCCACTCTACTGAGTAAGGGTTATACAGTACTAAAATTCCTTCTACTTGTTAGTATGAATTGTTAATTTTGGTACATATTGCATATAAGGCCTGTACAGTACTGTTGTTTTCTACAAAAATGTCTGAAAAACTTGTTATGATAGCTGTTAAAACATAAATACAATAATTGTACTCCTACTTACTTGTAAAGTAATTGTTTGTGGTTGATTATATTCTCATATGACAATGTTTAATATTTAACATGTGACTGACTGCTAGTATGATTGCTGACTTTTATATGTTGTCAGTTTTATTCTGAACCTCAATTCAGGTGCACAGTTGTGGTCAGATTGATTTCACTTCTATATATTTATATATATATATATATCTATATATGTGTGTGTGTGTGTGTGTGTGTGTGTGTGTGTGTGTGATTCTCAGTCACAAATTTGTGTAGTTGGTAAACACGGAAAAATTGACTATGTCTGTGAGCAGCAAAAGTTATGAGGATACCTTATCAGGCACTCCTACATCCTTAACATGTTTATCTTGTAAAACGGGGATTTTAGAAGGAATGGAACAGGTTATTACTTATGATGGGTTATGTACAAACTGTTATTCATATCGGCAAAGTAAAAAGCAGACTCCGGTTCAACAACCAGTAGAACCACCATGGAGTATGTTCGCGCAGACCTTGTCTGCAATATTGGAGAGATTAACTCCTGCAGTTCCACCCCAGGGAATAGGTTACACTATTAACCCATACATGCAGCTCCCTCCTTATGGTTTGGTTCCAGTAGCTTCTACAATAGCCAGGCTGTTAGGACCAGGGTAGATACATCCATGTTGCAGACTACACAAGATGATACAACAGATGAGGATACAGTGTATTCTAATACCCCATATGATGATCAGTCGCAGGGTTTTAGCTCAGAGGATATAGCTGAGCTTATTGATGCAATGAAGGCTATTCTCTCTTTGGAGGAATCAGCCAAGACAGTGTCAAAATCTAAAGCACCTGTGTTTAAACGAACAAAGACAGTTAGGACTGAATTTCCAGTATCAGAAGATCTGACGGAAATGATGAAAGGACCTTGGGCTACGCCTGGTAAAAAATATAAGATTCCGAAAAAATCGGATTCTTATTATCCTTTTCCAGCTGCGGATTGTTCAAAAAGAGAAGTTCCTCCTAAAATAGATGCACATGTAGTGCGACTTGTGCGTAAATCTGTTTTACCATTGCCGTCCACTTCACTGTCTGATGTTACAGATAGAAGAATAGATGGTTTATTGAAAAATATTTTTTTCTCTCTCTGGGGCTGTAGTAAGGCCAGCTATGGCTTCAGCCTGGATGACGAGAGCGATGGTAGAATGGGCGGAGAAACTAGAAAAAGGCCTCTTCCCTTCCACAGGTGAGGCGGAATCTCTTATAGTCCGTATAAAACAAGCTGCGCAATATTTGGAAGAAGCAGCAATTGATATGGGTATAATTGCTTCTAAAGCATCAGCCTGGACAGTAGCTGCTCGCAGAGCAGTTTGTCTACGTACTTGGAAAGCGGATGTAGAATCCAAGAAGGTTCTGGAAGCTCTGCCTTTCGCTGGTGATATTCTGTTTGGAAAACAATTGACAGATATTCTAGAATCGGAAGCTGAATCCAAGAAGGTCAGATTTCCGGCTAGTTATAACCCTAAGACTAGGGGTTCGAAATTTCAGCCATTTCGATGGCAAGGCAGAGCAAAAAGGAAAAGGAACCTAAGCAACCCCATTTCAATAAGTCAACTAGGGGTAGGAAGCAGTGGGCCAATAGACGGCCGGCTTCCAAGCCAGAACAGAAGCCATCAGTCTGAGGGTACGGGCCTCCGCCTGGAGGATTCCAGGGTTGGGGGCCGACTCCTTCAATTTGCACATATATGGCAGCAGTCGACGACAGATGCTTGGGTGCAGAAGGTGGTATCTCTCGGTTATGGTTTCCCCTTCAAGAGGCAGCCTCCTCAAAGGTTTTTTTGCACCAGTCCATCTCGAATAGAGTCAAAGGCCAGTGACCTGCAGGAAGCGGTTCAGAAATTGCTTCAGTCTGGTGTAATTATCCAAGTACCCCCAACACAATGGGGACAGGGGTTTTACTCCAATCTATTTTTGATGCAGAAGCCAAATGGTTCATTCTGACCCATTCTCAATCTCAAAATGTTAAACAAATACATTTGGTTTCCAAGGTTCCACATGGAGACATTACGCTCCATAGTTTTGGCCATGGAACCGGGAGATTACATGGTATCTCTGGATATACAGGATGCTTACCTACATGTGCCTATAGCACAGTCTCATCAGTGTTACCTCCAGTTTGCCATCCTCCAGCAACATTTTCAGTTACAGGCTTTGCCCTTCGGGCTAGCAACAGCCCCCAGGGTGTTAACCAAAATTATGGTGGTTATGGCAGTTTATCTCCGCAAGCAGGGGATAAGAATATTTCCATACCTTGACGATCTTTTAATCCTGGCACAATCTCAGGAATTACTTTTGAGCCATCTTCAACAGACAATAGTTTGTCTACAAAGACACGCTTGCCTGTCATCACTCCAGCAGTGTCCCGGCATCTCCCCTCTCCTCCTAATCCATGGTGCTACGGGGGAATCTGGCGGAGCTGTTTTTTATAGAGGACATACACGTGGGATTCCTGTGCAGCCAGATACGCTACCCTGTGCCACTGTATCCTAGTACCCCCTCCTCTCCTGCCTTATTACTGACCTGGTTCTCCCACCATAGCCGGCCAGTTTCTTCTGATCTGGGCTTCCCTGCCAGAAGTGCCATCTTGAAAACTGGCAATATAGCCACATGCCCTCCTGAAACCAGCCGCTTCTCTGGGAGCTACAGACACTGCCAGCCCATGATCAGTGCCCTTCACTACAGCCTCAGTGATTTCCGTCAGGGACTTCTGCCGCTGCGGCCCTACCTGGGCAGTAAGTGGTCGTCTGAACTGCTTTTATTATTATTATTGCCTGGCCTCCACTCCTACTCTGTCGACTCCATCTGGTGGCAGACTGTGCTGACTACATCCTCCGTACTGTTTGACTGCTGTTGTGTTTTTTTTTCTCCTGCTCCCCTCAATCCCCGCAAGATCCAATTAGAGCTCTTGGGGCAACAGTATAGCTACGGCGTAACAGTCCATGTGTCCAGGACAGTAGCAGGCTCCAGTTGCTGGCTCCTATAAATTACTTTACTGCTCAAGGATGGCATCTTCTTGCTATTACCCATAAACAACTGACCTCACGATGTTTCTGTAACCGATGGCCACTGGGGGTCTATGCTCACTGATGTCTCCCTATTTCCACACTTCTGCTATGTTGCTACTGGCCTCCTGACCTTGTTCTCTAATCTCCGTAATGTTATGCTGAAGAATGGGTAGAACTGGAAAATCATCTCATAAGAAAGCTAAACCTCGTCCTCAACAGGAAACCTCTCAAACTGACTTGAGACCTTTTCTTCTTCCTAATCAACTAACATTGAGCCCCAGTCCTGATCATTCAGAATCTTCTCCTATCCCGTCTTCTCCAAGTCCTTCCATGATGGCTTAAACCCATTGTTTAAACTCGTTGTTTAAACCCATGGCAAGCCAGGTGGGCTCTCTTCTTCACTCTGTTCTCCTTCAAACTCTTTAACCGCCCAGGAACCTTAAATCAAAGAGCAGATGCACTTTCTCGTTCTTTTCAAACGGATGATTCACTCAACTCCCCTGAGAAACAATTTATTCTGAATCCGGCTTCATTTGCTTCAACTCGTACTGTTCCTCTACCTCCTCCGGGGAGAACTTCTGTAGCACCAAAATTTTGCATGAAATTACGTACGTGGGCTCATTCTTCATATTTCATGGGTCATGCCGGTGGTCTTAAGACTCTCAAATTCATTCAGTGATTCTACTTGTGGCCTCATATTAAAATGGATGTCTTTGAATTTGTAGCAGCCTGTTCCAAGTGTGTTCAACATAAAAGTCCACAAACATCTCCCTTGGGTATTTTTCATACACTTCCAACAACTCAAAAGCCTTGGACTCACATCTCTCTGGATTTCATAACCGATTTGCCAGTCTCCAGAGGGCACAACACCATTTGGGTCATTGTGGAATGATTTTTGAAGATGGCTCACTTCATACCCCTCACCGGTCTTCCCTCTGTTCCTCAGCTATCCATATTATTTTTCTCATAGATTTTTCATTTGCATGGCCTTCCACAGGAAATAGTTTCTGATCAGGGTCCTCAATTCATTGCCAAGTTCTGAAAAGCTCTCTGCTCTGTCTTAGGAATCAAGTTGAACTTCTCTTCAGCCTACCATCCCCAGACTGACGGACAGACTGAAAGAGTCGACCAAGATCTGTAAACTTTCTTACGGATGTTCATGTCCCCTGCTCAGGAAGACTGGAAGAATGACTTCCCATTTGCTGAGTTTACATACAGTAACCTATATCATTCTTCTACCAATTCCACTCCTTTCTTCATTAACTATAGTTTTCATCCATGAGTTCCTTCCTTCTAATCTCTCCCACCTCTTGAGGTTCCTGCTGCTGAATCTGCTCTTCGAAAGTTCACTAAGATTTGGAGACAAATTCATAAGGCGCTACTTAAGACTTCCCAGAAATAAAAGACCTACGCTGATTGGAGACATAGGGCTGTTCCTCGTCTCAAAGTGGGAGATCGTGTTTGGATTGCCACCAGAAACCTCAGACTCAAAGTTCCTACCAAAAAGTTTTCTCCAAGATTCATCGGTCCATATCCTATCAAAAGAGTGTTGAATCCTGTTTCTTACAAGGTGACACTGCCTCCCTATTTGAAAATTCCCAATGCCTTTCACATTTCTCTGCTAAAGCCTCTTGTACTAAATCATTTTCTGACAGCTTTCCCTTAACCTCCAAGGTTCAAGCTGCTCAAAAGGAGGAATTTGAGGTTCATAAGTTTCTTGACTTCCGCAAGAGGTATGGTCGTCTCCAGTATCTCATGGATTGGAGAAGATATGGTCCGGAGGAAAGATCTTTGGTGGATGCAGAGGATGTTCATGCTCCAAGACTGAGTTGTGCCTTTCATGCCAAGAATCCCACTAAGCAGCGTGGGTGTTCGGAGACCACCATAAAAAGGGGGGTACTGTCAGCATCCGTAGTCTTACCTCCGGCTCTGGTCCCTGTGGCCTTCCTCTTAGCTGGCTGATGACACTGCGATAGATAGGAGCTACAGCAGCAAGGTCCTCCGGTGCGGCTGCCGGGCATCTGGAGGCTGGGGTCCGGGTACTGGGGAGCGGAGTATGGCAGCCGGAGGTGTCTGTTTCCAAGTGTCCTGTTGCTGGAGTGCGGCATCTGGGAGGCTGAGGCCAGAAGTAGTGGCTTTGTGCTGGTTCCATATGTGTCCTCTGTGCAGGAAGCCACCATGTTGGAGATAAAATCCAAGTCAATAGGTATCCCAGTTCACTTCCAGCCAATCCGGTACAGGCTTCCCTTATAAAAAGGGGTTGATGCTTAGCTATGTTGCCAGTACTTCAAGTTACTTGCTGCTGTAAGGTGCCCTGCGCTCCGCACTCCCAGGTTAACCCCTGGTGTCCTGGTTCTGTTGTGTCCGCCTGGTGGTCAGTTCTGTTATTGCAGTCCTTTGCTCCCAGTCCACCTGCTCTTGTGGTTTAACCACTGGGCCCTCTATCTGGTAGAGGGTCTATGTTTTGCTGATGGTGCTCACAGCGATACGCTCTTCAGCATTGTTTACAAATCACAAGTCACGTCTTCATTCAGTATTCTTCAGCATCGTTTACAAGTCATGAACCTTTTGTCTTTCAGAATTCACTCAGACTTCTCTCCTAGTGTATGATTGAGGTCTCATATAAACTGACTTCCTCTTTCTTCACTGTATCATTCTCGGTCATTGTCCTCATTCCCTACCCCTCTACATCTTTGGGCCTAAGACTTCAATCCATGAGTAAGAACTACATTCAGCCACCTCGTTTCCTGCCTTTGCCGATAGCTGCTCCCTCAGTCAATTATCAGTCGTCATATCCCCAACTCAAGCCAAGCATGACATGGAAGAAGGGGAATTCCTGGTTTCTCTGGATATTAGGGATGCGTATCTTCACATCCCAATATGGCCGCCTCTTCAGGCTTACCTCATGTTTGCACTGCAGCACAGTCACTACCAGGTCCAGGCCTTGCCTTTCGGTCTATCAACAGCACTGAGGGTGTTATCAGGGGTGATGGCAGAGATGTTGCTACAACTCCACAAGCAGGAAGTGAACATTGTGGGTAATTCCAAGTTGATTGCAGCAGGAAATTATTTAGCAGTTGGGCAAAACCATGTGCCCTGCAGGGGAGGCAGATATAACATTTGCAGAGAGAGTTAGATTTGGGTGGGTTATTTTGTTTCTGTGCAGGGTAAATACTGACTGCTTTATTTCTACACTGCAATTTAGATTGCAGATTGAACTCACCACACCCAAATCTATGTCTCTCTGCACATGTTATATCTACCTCCCCTGCAGTGCACATAGTCTTGCCCAACTGCTAACAAAAATCCTGCTGCGATCAACTTGGAATTACCCCCATTGTTTACAGAGCACAGTTGATGGAAAAGATCAGCCTTCAAACACGACTACTCACTGATCATGGGTGGATTCTCAATCTGCAGAAATCCCACCTAGAACCTACGCAGAGGCTTCAGTTCCTGGTAATGATATTGGACACGGTGTCTCAGAAGTTGTTCCTTCCTATGGACAAGGCAAAGACAATTCATACGATAGTATGTTCCATTTTGAAGCTGAACAAAATCTCGGTACATCTTTGCATACTGGGAAAGATGATGTCCTCCTACGACGCAATTCAGTACGGAAGATTCCATGCATGACCATTCCAGCTGGATCTGCTGGACAAATGGTCTGGGTCACATCTGCACATGCGCCAGATGATATGCCATTCACCAAACGCCAGGATTTCCCTCTTATGGTGGCTGCTGATCTCCCTCCTGGAGGGTCAACACTTCAGAATTCAGTATTGGATTCTGTTGACAACGGATGCAAGCCTCCATGGTTGTGGTGCAGTGACCCAAAGCACATGGAAGAAATGTGTCTCTTGGTGTGAGGGTCAACAGTATTCTGCTGTGGATTTTCATCTGGGACATTTATTGCACTTCCTGCAGGCTGTTGTGGATGTGGGCCTACGTTTAGGCTCCATAAAAGTTCAAATCTCAGCCTTGTCTGTTATGATTCCCGTACTCCAGACCAGAGGAGATCGTATGGCTGAGGTCAGAGTACTGGGAAGATATGCTGGTTGTGGGAGCAGGAAAGCCTAGTAACCCCTGGCGCCCTAACTCCGTTGTCTCGCCCGTGTTATCAGAAATCCCCTGCGAGACTATGGTTGCTTGAGCCCATGGCAGCTGCATTCGAAGGGCGGATTATGTCTGCCCAACCCCGATGCCCCCTCAGGTCTTAATGGGAGACAAAGGGAAATCCGAGACAGGGTGATAACAAGGGGCCCTCTGACTAAGCAACCAGGCCAGGGGTTACAAGCTAACTAACTTAAACCAAAGGTATGTGCGGACTAGCCGCCAGGGAAAAGGACAACCAAAGATCCACTGATCCGTTACTCCTCTCCAGCACCGCTGGATACCAGAGTGGATCTGTGGAAGCGGAATCCTCCGCAAAAGCTCCAGGACACAAATATACTAAATAATAAACAGTAAACGGACAAGCCGCAACACACGGCTGCGCCGTGACTCACGAACACCACAGGATGTTAAAGGTGCTCAGTCAGACTCCAGGAAAAGATGACAAATCTCTGAGTACAGGACCACTGAGGACAGGAACAACCGGCTTGAGCAGGACTGGATACTTTCTGCAACTGACATAGGCAAACAGGAAGCTGCCGACACCGACTTTCAGAACTGGAGGACAGGCAGAATCCACTGGAACTCAGGGTAGGACACGGGATCAGACACAGGGACTGACACAGGAATCAACACAGGGACTGACACAGGAATCAACACAGGGACTGACAGGAACCAGCTCAAACTTAAAGCAGACTGCAAACCAAGGAATATCATCAGCATCTGCTAACTGCATTGAGCCAGCATATATCAGAGAGGCCTAATTAATTATCTCTTGCAGCTGGCCTGCTGCACGACTAAGCTGACAAGATGCAATCAGCAGCCAGATGAGGCTGAACACATGGGAACAAGCTGCAATTGCACAGACTCACCAGCGGCAGCAGACAAGAGTAATCCAAAACAGAGCAATGGGAAATCCTGGCATGCAAGACAACTAAATAAACATAAAATAGGAATGAACCACTACCTGTGGTTCACAACAGTATCCCCTCCTTAAGGGTGAGCTCCGAGCACCCCATGACACCCACGGGGAACATAAACAGAAGTATAACATGAAATACAGAACAAAACTGCAAAACAGGAATGAGCCACAGCCGTGGCTGATAACAGTACCCCCCCCTTGAGGAGGGGTCAAAAGACCCCAAAATTCAGACTATCCAGAACAAGGGATACAAAAAAAAAAACCTGACACATTGGTCTAACAGACACGAAAACAGAAACAAGCTGCAACCACAGCTTGTAACAGTGCCCTCCCCTTGATGGTGGCCACTGGACACAAGACAAGGGAAAAAAAATCTTTTTTTTTTTTTTTATCAAGGCAAGAGTCAAAAAATTATTTCTTTTTCTTCTTCTTCTTTTTACAAAGCTCTTTAGGTCTGACCAAGGTAATTCCCCAAACATTGTCTGAACTGATGGTACCACCCAGCAAGGCTGCGTTCAAATCAGAGACAGGTCTCTTACCCTTGGGAGCTGAACTTTCTGGTAAAGTACTATTATTAGAAGAAGTAGTCAGAAAAGCACATCCTGCAGTCACAACAACGGGCTGAGACTCCTGTGCCGAGTTTACAGTATTTTGTGGACTCTCAGCAGACAAGACGGGTGACTTAGAGGAACCTGAACCAATTTCTTTGGAACCATATCTTTTAATAATTGCATCACTGAATGCTGGGGGATCCTGAAGAATGGGATCTTCAGCTTTCATTAGGCTGGTCGCCCACTCAAAAGGCTCTCCTCTAAAAGAATAAATAAGATAGAGCACAAGGTTCTCTGGAGTGATGCCCAGAAATGGTCTAGACAACATAATAATGTAATAGTGTTTGTAAAGCGCCAGAAATTGGGCTAAGTCCCCATCAAAGATTATGGATGTTGAGATAGAGTCAGGATCTGTTTCCTTCTCATCTGACTGACTGGAGTGCTTTGCTAGGACCTGGTCACTATTGACCTTACTCGAGGCTGAGACTCTCTGAACCCCACCCGGGGCTGAGACTTTCTGAACCCCACACGGGGCAGTGACTTTCTGAACCCCACACGGGGCAGTGACTTTCTGAACCCCACACGGGGTAGTGACTTTCTGAACCCCACACGGGGCAGTGACTTTCTGAACCCCACACGGGGCAATGACTTTCTGAACCCCACCCGGGGCAGTGACTTTCTGAACCCCACCCGGGGCAGTGACTTTCTGAACCCCACCCGGGGCAGTGGCCTCCGGGAACCCCGCTGGGGCAGTGGCCTCCGGGAACCCCGCTGGGGCAGTGGCCTCCGGGAACCCCGCTGGGGCCAGCACCTCGGATTCTTTTACTGGGACCGGGTCGTTGGCCTCCCTGACTGGGATCGGGCCATCGGCCTCCCTCTCTGAGTCGATAATAATCGAAAGTTCTCCCGGGACTATGACTTCCGGGACTTTTGCTGAAGCAATAACGTTCAGATCCTCCACTAATGCTATGCTTCTTAAGTTCTTTCCTGGGGAAGCGACTTCTAGACCCTTCTTTGGGGCTGCGTCTCTCGAGACCCCACTTGGGGATATTACTTCAAAGATCCCTTCTGGGGTTTTGCTTCTCGAGTTCCCTTCAAGAACCATGGTTTTAGATACCCTTTCTGGGGTTGCGCTCCTCAAGTCCCTACCTGGGGTAACAGCTTCTGAGACCCCTTCTGGTATGGAAACCTGAGCTACAATATTTGATGTCCCTCTATAAGCTTGGGCATCGGGTACCGCTCCAGCACTCTGGGCATCGGGTACCGCTCCAGCACTCTGGGCATCGGGTACCGCTCCAGCACTCTGGGCATCGGGTACCGCTCCAGCACTCTGGGCATCGGGTACCGCTCCAGCACTCTGGGCATCGGGTACCGCTCCAGCACTCTGGGCATTGGGTACCGCTCCAGCACTCTGGGCATCGGGTACCGCTCCAGCACTCTGGGTATCGGGTACCGCTCCAGCACTCTGGGCATCGGGCACCGCTCCAGGACCCTGGGCTACGGGCACCGCTCCAGGACCCTGGGCTACGGGCACCGCTCCAGGATCCTGGGCTACGGGCACCACTCCAGGACCCTGGGCTACGGGCACCACTCCAGGACCCTGGGCTACGGGCATCACTCCAGGACCCTGGGCTACGGGCACCACTCCAGGACCCTGGGCTACGGGCACCACTCCAGGACCCTGGGCTACGGGCACCACTCCAGGACCCTGGGCTACGGGCACCACTCCAGGACCCTGGGCTACGGGCACCACTCCAGGGACTTGCAACTCCGCTTCCACAGGAACCTCAAGAGAGGAGAGAAACATTCTCTTTTGATTCCTGAATCTATAATGGGGCTCCCTTGCCCAAGGACCCCAATTATAGGACAGAGAGCTTTTTTGTGTGGGTTGTGTGACAAGTACCTCTGCCACAGTAGAGACAGGAGTAGGTCTTGTATCATGACTCAACTTGGCCAGAGGGCAAGACTCGTCACCACACTTTGGCTTGCGCAACTCACAGGTCTGCAGATAATGGCCTAAACCCCCACAATATAGGCATAAGTTTAAGTTTCTGCGACGCAGACGCTCCTCTTCTGAGAGCCTGGGCCGCAGAAAACTTTTAAACTTTTTCTCTTCAATTAAACCAGAGGATTCTCTTGTCACCATACTGTGAACAAGAGTCTCTTTAGAGATAGATGTACTCTCAACGACTTCTGGCAAAATAAGCAAGATTTTAGTCAGAAGGTTTTGCAGTTGCTTTAGGGATTGCTGCAAAATTTCTAGTCGCTCTGGTCTCAAAGCACTGAATACAGAGTTCAGGGCTGCGAGAGATGCCTGCAGGGCTTGCATAGTAGACATAGGAGGATTTAAAACAAGACAAGGCAAGGCAAGGCAAGGCAAGGCAAGACTAAATTTTGCTAAACAAAACAAGACTTTTTTTTTTTTTTTTTAAACACCGGACTGGATTCTAAACACCGGACTGGATTCTAAACACCGGACAGGATTCTAAACACCGAATTCTAGACAGGACTGGATTCTTGACACCGGATTGGATTCTGCACACTGAATTCTAGACAAGACTGGATTCTAAACACCGGATTGGATTCAGCACACTGAATTCTAGACAGGACTGGATTCTAGACTAGACACTGGACTGGGCCAAAAAAGAAAAAAAAGTTTTATTTCTTTTTTGTGGTATGGCTGATGATAATGTTATGATTCCCGTACTCCAGACCAGAGGAGATCGTATGGCTGAGGTCAGAGTACTGGGAAGATATGCTGGTTGTGGGAGCAGGAAAGCCTAGTAACCCCTGGCGCCCTAACTCCGTTGTCTCGCCCGTGTTATCAGAAATCCCCTGCGAGACTATGGTTGCTTGAGCCCATGGCAGCCGCGTTCGAAGGGCGGATTATGTCTGCCCAACCCCGATGCCCCCTCAGGTCTTAATGGGAGACAAAGGGAAATCCGAGACAGGGTGATAACAAGGGGCCCTCTGACTAAGCAACCAGGCCAGGGGTTACAAGCTAACTAACTTAAACCAAAGGTATGTGCGGACTAGCCGCCAGGGAAAAGGACAACCAAAGATCCACTGATCCGTTACTCCTCTCCAGCACCGCTGGATACCAGAGTGGATCTGTGGAAGCGGAATCCTCCGCAAAAGCTCCAGGACACAAATATACTAAATAATAAACAGTAAACGGACAAGCCGCAACACACGGCTGCGCCGTGACTCACGAACACCACAGGATGTTAAAGGTGCTCAGTCAGACTCCAGGAAAAGATGACAAATCTCTGAGTACAGGACCACTGAGGACAGGAACAAACGGCTTGAGCAGGACTGGATACTTTCTGCAACTGACATAGGCAAACAGGAAGCTGCCGACACCGACTTTCAGAACTGGAGGACAGGCAGAATCCACTGGAACTCAGGGTAGGACACGGGATCAGACACAGGGACTGACACAGGAATCAACACAGGGACTGACACAGGAATCAACACAGGGACTGACAGGAACCAGCTCAAACTTAAAGCAGACTGCAAACCAAGGAATATAATCAGCATCTGCTAACTGCATTGAGCCAGCATATATCAGAGAGGCCTAATTAATTATCTCTTGCAGCTGGCCTGCTGCACGACTAAGCTGACAAGATGCAATCAGCAGCCAGATGAGGCTGAACACATGGGAACAAGCTGCAATTGCACAGACTCACCAGCGGCAGCAGACAAGAGTAATCCAAAACAGAGCAATGGGAAATCCTGGCATGCAAGACAACTAAATAAACATAAAATAGGAATGAACCACTACCTGTGGTTCACAACAGTATCCCCTCCTTAAGGGTGAGCTCCGAGCACCCCATGACACCCACGGGGAACATAAACAGAAGTATAACATGAAATACAGAACAAAACTGCAAAACAGGAATGAGCCACAGCCGTGGCTCATAACATTGTCTTTTTCTTCCAGGGAACAATTGGCTGTTCTCCCAGTGGTCCAGATGTTCTTGACAGGTGTCCTTTATATTCGACCACCCTTTGTTCCTCCCACAGCGCCATGAGTTCTCAATTTGGTTCTGGCCTTTCTCCAATCGGTTTGATTGAACATTTACACAAGGTGGACATGGAGTATTTGACAGGCTATCATGTTGTTGGCCTTGAAATTAGGGGCCTTATCCTGTAAGAGTCCTTCTCTGGTGTTTCATGAGGATAGAGCAGTGCTTAAAACTCGCTGGACATTCTTGCCTAAGGTGGTGTTAGCATTTCATATCAATTGGCCGATGGTGGTTCTGGTTGTCACTGGCACATCTGTTACACCAATGTCCATGGACGTGGTTCGGGCTTTGGAGATTTATGTCAAGAGGCCAGCTCGTCTCAGAAAATCAGACTCGCTTTTTGTTCTCTATGATGCTTCAAAGATTGATTGTCCTGCGTCGAAGTAGTCTATTGTGTGTTGGATCAGGCTTACGATCCAACAGGCTCACTCTTCGGCGGCTTTGCCGCTGCCGAGGTCTGTTCAGGCCCACTCCACACGGTCAGTGGGTTCTTCCTAGGTGGCTGTCCGGGGTGTCTCGGCTTTGCAATTATGCTGGGCAGCTACTTGGTTGGGTTCGAACACGCTGTTAAGTTTTAAAGGTTCAACACCTTGGCTACTGAGGACCTTCAGTTTGGTCAATCAGTTCTGATGGGGTCTCAGCACTCTTCCACCCGGTTTGGAGTTTTGGAACTTCCCCATGGTACTAAGACCATCCCAGTATCCCCTTGGACATTAGAGAAAATAAGATTTTTATACCTACCGGTAAATCCTTTTCTTCTAGTCCATAGGGGATACTGGGCCTCTATGCTTTGATATTTTCTAGCACAAGTTGTTCTTGTGTGTTGTAGTTTGGGTCTGCTTTTGCTGTCCCTATTTTCAAGTTGTGTTTAGTGTAGCTATCCTCTTGTTATGTTGTGTGCTGGTTCGTTCTCTCACAACTTTCTTGTCTCTTTTCCGCCTTTCAAAGTATGTCTGTCTCCTCGGGCACAGTTTTCCTAGACTGAGTCTACAGGAGGGGCATAGAGGGGAGGAGCCAGCACACTCTGAAGAAGATTTAAAGTGCCAGTGTCACAACTGAGGGCTTGAGCTGACAGGAGGAAGCCTCAGTTGTAGGGGCTGAGGTGAAGCTAAACTTCGGAGGTTTAATCAGACCCCTGGACATACGAGTAAGATGTAGAAAGGTTGCCCGAAGGTGTGACCACGACAACCAGGATTAAAAGTCAATAAAAGTTTATTAACAGAACTCCATGTATTCACAGCAGTGATAAATTAATGAAGATATACAGCAGATAAAACAGTTCCTGGATAACTATGGGTTTGGTAATGGCCACAGGGTACTGGTAGCAGTAGGTACAGTTCTTAATGTCCCAGAGATGGAATGTCCTTACCAGACCCGATGAGCAATTAGTCAGACTTCAGCGGAGCTATGGATTGGAGGTCAGGATCATGTGACTGAAACTAAGATGGCTGCGCCCATACCGGCCAGTGGAAGGAAACCTTGTTTGTAACACCACATGGAGATTCCTCTGTAATGGCGGCGGTAAACACAGAGAACGCCGACTTGCGTCTCAAACCTCCAGCATGGATGGCCGCGACTGCAGTAGGTGAAGAGTGCCACATACCCTGTAGTGCGTTGAGAATAGGAGACGATGCCCGAGGCCCCGCCGGCAGGTGACGTCATGCCAGTTGCCCGGGCATTGGAAGGACAATATCCATGGATCAGCAGGATGAGACATGACATATAAATGCTAGCAACATAGCTGGAAACCGGGCCTAGGACACTGAGCCAGCCTTAGCAGACACCTGAAAGGTAAATAATGGCGTCCAGATACCCGGATCGTGACAGCCAGGCTCCAATGGACCCCATCTATACCCCATGGTACTAAGACCATCCCAGTATCCCCTACGGACTAAAAGAAAAGGCTATACCGATAGGTATTAAAATCCTATTTTTTCAGAATAGCAGGGCCATCCTCGGTTGAAGGTATCACTGCGAAGGCGCCGTTTCGCATTACAATAACCTTAGTAGGAAATACCAATTTGTATTGTACATTTCCTTGGGTGGAATAGACGCCTTTTGGCCAGCGTTACAGGAGAAATATCTGCAGGTTATCCAGTCACTCAGCTGTGGATGAGGAAGGCAAAGCAGCCTGTAAAATGTGTTCTTTAATATGAAAAAAGTGGACCCTGAGCAGAGTGTCCCTTGGTGCTTGGATAGGGGCCTGTTTGGACTTTGGGAGTCTATGCATCCTACCAATAAGAAGGTCAGCGGCAGAAGCCTTCGGTGAAAGTTTCTGAAAAGAAGACCGTGGCATAATCATAAAGCTCAGCATTTGTAGCAGAATCTGGAACGCCCATTATTCTGATATTATTTCTCCGAGACCAGTCTTCTAAATCAACGACTTTATCACGAATAGAGGTCATGGGGTAAATTTACTAAGATGGGAGTTCTATTTAAGATGGGATGTTGCCCATAGCAACCAATCAGCTTTTACTTCTCATTAATCTAGCACCTTCTAGAAGATAATACCTTAAACTTGATTGGTTGCTATGGGCAATATCCCATCTTAAATAGAACTCCCATCTTAGTAAATTTAGCCCCATGTCTTCCTGAAGGGTGTAATGTGCTGAAATCAGATCTTTGTGAGACGCAACAGTCTTTTTCATCTTAGTCTGTACGAGTGCCCATTTCCCTGATACTAGACCTCAAAAACTTGAATATTAGAGTTAAATTCTGAGATTATTTCAGTCCTTAAATGCAGATAACAGAATGTATAGAGCACAGGTTCTCAAACTCGGTCCTCAGCACCCCACACGGTGCATGTTTTGCAGATCTCCTCACAGAATCACAAGTGAAATAATTAGCTCCACCTGCGAACCTTTAAAAATGTGTCAGTGAGTAATTAATACACCTGTGCACCTGCTGGGTTACCTGCAAAACATGCACTGTGTGGGGTCCTGAGGACCGAGTTTGAGAACCACTGGTATAGAGCGTAGAGTAACAGGACCATCTAGAGTGTCTTAAGACGTCTTCAGCCATTACAGCTGCGCTGTGCGTCTGACAAGAAGAAGCAGATGATGTAGCGGTCTCAGAAGGACCTCCTGAATCGAAGTACCAAAGAGATGGACAGGTGGGGCCGATTTGTTACCTTTTAACCTTTTTTGGAGGCATGGTAAGCCGGCTACAAAGAGACGGACCTCTCAGAGATAGGAAAATACAAATGATCTATGAATATAAGGAGCAGTAGTACGCTGTCAGGAGGTTACATCAAGATGACTCAATTCAAAATGACTTTCTTAGTCGGGGTGACGGGGGTATCCGAGCCAAAATTTCAGGTAAACATGATGTAATACAACTCAAATAACACAGTAATGACCGAGAAATTCCACTAGAGGTCAGTGTGATCACAGACGTGAAGCGCTCAGCACAGAGAGACACAAATGGCAAAATATATTCAGTGGATAAATCCACAAAATAATATACTGTGAGGGTGTAATCAGAGTGTAATGAGCTGTACTCAGACGATACTTGATACTGGGCTCTGCATGTAGACTGAGAGGAAGTAGATGATAGTGGTACCATATAAATAGAAGGTAGTTTCACCTCCAGGCAAATGCCTCAATTTAGTGTAGTGACCCCGGTCCAGCCGTCAGGATACTTATTTATATTAAACCTTATTGAAGGCAGAAGGCAAAGCATGCGATGGCCGGGAACCAGGATCCAAAATGGCTGTCATCTCACTTCCCAGTATCACCGCTGGGCTCCGGTGACTGTGAGCAGCCCGTTCTGTCCCCAGCAATAGCGGAAGCTGCGCACCCGTGTTATCTGGAGAGCAAGTGCTCCTGCCTGAGCCAAAAACGCCTTCAAGTCAGGTGTCTGGAGCGTACAGGAAAGACTGGGCGCACATAGCCCCAGAATACAGCCCATGGCTTCATAGGCGTCAC
Source organism: Pseudophryne corroboree (assembly GCF_028390025.1). NCBI lineage: Eukaryota > Metazoa > Chordata > Amphibia > Anura > Myobatrachidae > Pseudophryne > Pseudophryne corroboree. The sequence continues at coordinate 130,519 of NW_026967974.1, forward strand.
TAGGCTGCGGCAGTGAACGGTGCCCGGAGTGAGTGGAGCGAGAAGCTTTAGGGCAGTAGGAGTGGGAGACTTAATAGATTGGGTCTTGGTCCCAGCGGCGGCTGAGAGCTATCAGGTAGGGTAGATAAGAAGCCACGTAGTAATGAAAGTTCTAGAAAGCACGTCTGGATGGACCACGCTCCTCTTATTTATTATTTTAAATACTAACAGGGGTGACAGGTGTGGTACATCCCTGCAAAGGCAGATCCAATCTCTTTCTCATCAGACTCTGCTGTCTTCCCTGCACTCTCACTCAGATGTTCACTGCTGCCAGTAGCACACGTATGAGAAGCAGAAGTATGGCGGCAGCTGTATAGATTCTGATATGTAATTCTCTATATCATGCTTACTGTACACACATCATCCTTATTACTATTGAGAGAATAGAGGTAAGACACTGATGATGGGGATGTAAAAATAGGATTTTAATTACCTACCGGTAAACCTGTACATGTGTTACTCACCCTTATATAAGGTATATTGCTACAGCATAGTAGGTGTGAAACAAGGTACTTTACATGCAATACACTATATGATACCCTGTAATCATCATCATCATTTGCTAAGTTATAATCTACTATCTCTTACATCCTAGAGGATGCTGGGGTCCATTTAGTACCATCGGCTAAAGATGGGTCCTTTGGTAGCCACTGGCACTTTAAGAGTTTAATAGTGTGGGCTGGTTTTCCTCTATGCCCCTCCTACCAGACTCAGTCTAGAAACTGTGCCCAAGGAGATGGACATACTTTGAGAGAAGGAAATACACAGATAGTGGTGAGATTCACACCAGCTCACACATAACAAAAAGGAAAGCCAAACTAACCAACTTCGAACAATTCAGCAACGGCGAAAACAACAATACTGACTCATGTAACACTGCAGTTATACGAAGCACAGGGCGGGCGCCCAGCATCCTCTACGGACTACGAGAAAAGGATTTACCGGTAAGTAATTAAAATCCTATTTTCTCTTACGTCCTAGAGGATGCTGGGGTCCATTTAGTACCATGGGGATGTACCAAAGCTCCCAGAACAGGAGGGAGAGTGCTGAGGTTCCTGCAGAACTGATTGACCAAACTTGAAGTCCTCAGAAGCCGAAGTATAGAACTTGTAAAACTTAGCAAACGTGTTCGACCCTGACAAAGTAGCTGCTCGGCAAAGGTGAATAGCCGAGACACCCTGGGCAGCTGCCCAGGAAGAACCCACTTTACGGGTAGAGTGGGCCTGAACAGATTTTGGAATTGGCAATCCTGCCGTGGAATAAGCATGCTGGATAGTAAGTGGATAGTAAGCCTGATCCAGCATGAAATTGGCACCACAATAGGTTGGTTGATATGAAAAGCCGACAACCTTAGGTAGAAATTGCTGACGCGTTCTGAGCTCAGCTCTGTCCTCGTGGAAAATCAAGTAGGGGCTCTTGTGCGACAATGCCCCCAATTCTGATACGCGTCTGGCAGAAGCCAAGGCCAACAACGTGACCGCCTTCCAAGTAAGAAACTTTACGTCCACCTCCTGTAAAGGTTTGAAGCAATCCGATTGCAGCAACTGCAGCACCACTTTAAGATCTCAAGGTGCCATAGGAGGCACAAAGGGTGGTTGGATGTGCAGAACTCTATCAAGAAAGTCTGAACCTCAGGGATAGCAGCCAATTGTTTCTGGAAGAAAATAGACAAGGCCGAAATCTGGACCTTGATGGAGCCCAAGCGTAGGCCAACATCCACACCAGCTTGCAGAGAGAAGAGAAAATGTCCCAGTTGAAACTCCACCGTAGGAAACTTCTTGGATTCACACCAAGAAACATACTTTTTCCAAATCCGATGGTTATGATTAGATGTTACTCCCTTCTTAGCTTGGATCAGATTATGAATAACCGTATTCGGAATGCCCTTCCGAGTTAAGATCTGACGTTCAACCTCCATGCCATGAAACATAGCCGCAGTAAGTCTTGATAGGCAAACGGCCCCTGCAGTAAACGGTCCTCGCAAAGAGGAAGAGGCCTCGGATCCTCCAGCAGTAATGCCAGAAGATCCGCGTACCAAGCCCGCCTTGGCCAGTCCAGAGCAATGAGGATCGACGGAACTTTTGATCTTTTTATTAGTTTGAGAATCCTTGGGATGAGTGGAAGTGGAGGGAACACATACACTGACTGGAACACCCACGGAGTCACCAAGGCGTCTACCGCCACTGACTGTGGGTCTCGTGACCTGGAACAGTACCTCTGAAGCTCCTTGTTGAGACGAGAGGCCATCATGTCTATCTGAGGTACACCCCATCGGCGTGTTACCTCTGTGAATACCTCCGGGTGGAGGCCCCATTCTGCTAGATGGAGATCGTGTCTGCTGACGATGTCCGCTTCCCAGTTGTCCACTCCCGGAATGAAGATCGCAGACAGCGCCAGCACGTGTCTTTCTGCCCAGAGGAGGATTCTTGTTACCTCTGACATTGCAGCCCTGCTCTTCGTTCCACCCTGACTGTTTATGTAGGACACCGCTGTGACGTTGTCCGACTAAACCTGAATGGCTCGATCTTGCAGAAGATGAGCCGCTTGTAGAAGGCCATTGTATATGGCCCTTAGTTCCAGAATGTTTATTGGAAGGACCGATTCCTGGCTTGACCACATTCCTTGGACTTTTCTCCCTGGGTGACTACTCCCCAACCTTTGAGGCTTGCGTCCATGGTTAGAAGAATCCAATTCTGAATCCTGAACCTGTGGCCCTCGAGCAGGTGCGAAGTTTGCAGCCACCAGAGTAGTGAAATTCTGGCTTTCGGCGACAGGCATATTTGCTGGTGCATGTGAAGATGCGATCCCGACCACTTGTCCAGGAGATCCAGCTGGAAGAACCTTCAGTACTGTAGAGCCTCGTAGGAGGCTACCATCTTCCACAGAAGGCGAATGCACTGATTAACCGATACCCGGGGAGGTTTCAAGACATCCCGGACCATTGATTGGATCACCAATGCTTTCTCCACCGGTAGAAACACCCTCTGCACTTCCGTGTCGAGTATCATCCCCAGGAAGTGCAGTCTCCTTGTCAATTTCAAATGTAACTTTGGAAGGTTCAGGATCCATCCATGATCCCAGAGTAGTTGAGTTGAGAGTGAAATATTCTGCAATAGCTTCTCCTTGGAAGATTCTTTTATCAGCAGATCATCCAGATATAGAATTATGTTCACTCCCTGTTTGCGTAGGAGGAGCATCATCTCCGCCATGACCTTGGTGAACATCCTTGGTGCTGTGGAGAGGCCAAATGGCAATGTCTGGAACTGATAGTGAAAGTCCTGTAGTGCAAACCGTAGATAGGCCTGGTGAGGTGGACAGATCAGAATGTGAAGGTACGCATCCTTGATATCCAGGGATACTAGGAATTCCCCCTCCTCCAGACCTGAGATCACCGCTCTCTGAGACTCAATCTTGAATTGGAAAACCCTCAAGTTAGGGGTTCAACGACTTCAGGTTCAACATAGGTCTTACCGAAACGTCCGGTTTTGGTACCACAGGCAGGTTTGAGTAATAACCCTTTTTCCATGTCAACCTTTTGTCCATGTCGACCTAAGGTGTGTCGACCAATTGGTGTCAACCTAAGGTGTGTCGACCTTTTTGTTGTCGACCTGGAGTCCCAGACCCGCATCCTCTAGGACGTAAGAGAATGTCGATTATAACCTAGCAGATAATGATGATTACAGGGTATTATATGGTGTATTGCATGTAAAGTACCTTGTTCCACACCTACTCTGCTGTAGCAATATACCTTTATATAAGGGTGAGTAACACATGTACAGGCTTACCAGCGTATGAGCACACACATAAAGGAATGCTACCTTACCAATGCTTCCAGGAGTAACGTTAGGAGACATTTCTCTGATCCATCAGCTCATATGACTGATGTTATTGTTCATCTAGAATCTCCAATTCATACGATATGTTCCCCATCCATTGTTTTACATTGGTGCTGACACAGGACTTGGTGAGTGACTACATCTCCATTTATACTTCATGGTTAGTTACCAGTACAAGAGAGAGATATATCTAAGTCTTATTATAATATTACATTTGTTATTGTGAGTGTTCTCAGGAGGGTGGACACAATGATAATCTGAGACACAATATTATAAAGCCTTCATTAAAAGTTATGTTTTATTATACACACACATTTACAATTAAGTGTCCCAGAGAGTCGTCTTCTCCTATTGTTTACAAGATTAATATTGTTACAGAAAATGTCACATTTCCATAATGTATTTTATTTCCAGCAGATGAACACACAAGCAGGAATATCTCGGAAGGACATCTAATGTTATCCCCGGATTGTGAAATAAAAGATAATGACAGTAGACAGGATTCTCCAGGAGATAATCCCATTACCCCAATTATACATCCAGCTTTATCAGCTGATCCCCCTGATCCTGGGAAATGTTCTCCTGATCTCTCTGATATTGGTGCATTTGTTACAGCTCTAACAGTAGATACAGTGTTTCCCTGTTCTATAGATGCCAAATGTTTTACACAGAACACAAAGCCTATTAACCCACGCACAGGTAAGGTAGGTGAAAGGCCACTGATATGTTCAGAGTGTGGGAAATGTTTTACAAAGAAATCACAACTTGTTATACATCAGAGAAGTCACACAGGTGAGAAGCCATTTCCATGTTCTGAGTGTGCGAAATGTTTTACAAAGAAATCACATCTTGTTATACATCAGAGAAGTCACACAGGTGAGAGGCCATTTTCTTGCTCTGAGTGCGGGAAAAGTTTTACCTGGAAATCTAATCTTGTTAGACATCAGAGAGAGCACACAGGTGAGAAGCCATTTCCATGTTCTGAGTGTGGGAAATGTTTTGCATGTAAATCATATCTTGTTATACATCACAGAAGTCACACAGGTGAAAAGCCATTTTCTTGCTCTGAGTGTGGGAAATGTTTTGCATGTAAATCAGATCTTGTTATACATCACAGAAGTCACACAGGTGAGAAGCCATTTTCTTGCTCTGAGTGCGGGAAATGTTTTACACACAAATCACAACTTGTTATACATCAGAGAAGTCACACAGGTGAGAAGCCATTTCCATGTTCTGAGTGTGGGAAAGGTTTTGCACACAAATCACATCTTGTTAGACATCAGAGAACTCACACAGGTGAGAAGCCATTTTCTTGCTCTGAGTGCGGGAAATGTTTTGCATGTAAATCAGATCTTGTTATACATCACAGAAGTCACACAGGTGAGAAGCCATTTTCTTGCTCTGAGTGCGGGAAAGGTTTTGCACACAAATCACATCTTGTTAGACATCAGAGAACTCACACAGGTGAGAAGCCATTTTCTTGCTCTGAGTGCGGGAAATGTTTTACACAGAAATCAGTTCTTGTTATACATCACAGAAGTCACACAGGTGAGAAGCCATTTCTATACTCCGAGAAATAAATCATCTCTTGTTACACACAATAGACATCACTCAGGTGAGGAACCATTTTAATCTTCTGGAGTATACTTATCATTGCCATGCGTTGTTCTTCAAGGTTCTTATCCTATCTCCTATGCTTTTTGCAATATACATGTTACCACTGGGTGAAATAATCAGATGTCATGGCCTCATCTACCACTGCTATACAGATGACCTGTCTTTGCTCTAGGTACTGAGAACCCAGTACCAATCCTAAATGGTTGTCTAGCTGAGTGTGGGTGATGTCAGTTGGCTGTGATTCAGTCCTGGTGAAGCAGGTCTTTAAGCTCACCACCAAAGAGCAGGGCTACAGTTCAGCTTTGCAAACCAACCAGACTTACGCTTGGGGGTTCAGAGTTACAAAATGCTGATTATGTGCGGAATCTTGGTGTCCTGGATAGTGGAGTGACACTTAGACATCAGTATCTGCCACAATCAGATCCTCATCTGAGGAACATAGCCAGACTCCAACACTTTATTCCCTCAGAAGATCTACCTACAGTCATACATGTACTTGTATCATCACACATAGACTACTGCAATGTCCTCTACCTGGGTCACCAGTAAAAGAGTTGCACCGCTTGTAGCTTGTACAGAATGCAGCAGCCAGGCTGTTACCTAACCAGCCCGTTCCTGCCACATAACACCCATTCTCTGCTCCCTTCACCAGCTGCCTGTAAGATGGTGACTCTATTACATTATGGGCTATCCCAACCCTACATGACCAGGGTCCATGGTACCAGAAGCATCTTCTGCCTTGTTACTGCCCTGCTTGCTGCCATCTGCAGATGGAAGAACTGTTACCAGCAGTACCAAGAATCCCCAAGAAGTTCTTAGATGTCAGAGGTGGAGACAGGGTGGGTGGCACTAGTGCTGTAGCGGGTGCTGCCGGATGCATTGTCTGTGGGTAATATTGTCCCCAAGCAGCGCTAAGGTGTCAGAGGGGATACAGGGCAGTGGCAGTAGTGGGGGGAGATGGGGCGGTGACAGTAGTGGGGGGATACAGGGTGGGTGGCGGTAGTTTGGGGAGGCAGGGCAGTAGTGGGGTGAGATGGGGCAGGTGGCAGTAGTGGGGGGAGATGGGGTGGTGGCAGTAGTGGGGGGAGACGGGGTGGGTGGCAGTTGGGGGAGATGGGGCGTGACAGTAGTGGGGGGAGATGTGGCAGTAGTGGGGTGGGTGACAGTAGTGGGGTGGGAGACAGGGCGGATGGCCGCAGTGCAGTACCTGGGGCTGCTGGTGGCAGTAAAGAGGTGTATGGGTCCCGCACAGAATCAGTTGATAATTAGACTTAATGATGATTCTGCTTCCTTATTTCTAATTTCTCTGACGTCCTAGTGGATGCTGGGGACTCCGTAAGGACCATGGGGAATAGACGGCTCCGTAGGAGACTGGGCACATCTAAAGAAAGATTTAGGACTATCTGGTGTGCACTGGCTCCTCCCCCTATGACCCTCCTCCAGACCTCAGTTAGAATCCTGTGCCCGGCTGAGCTGGATGCACACTAGGGGCTGTCATGAGCTCCTAGAAAGAAAGTATAGTTTAGGTTTTTTATTTTCAGTGAGACCTGCTGGCAACAGGCTCACTGCAGCGAGGGACTAAGGGGAGAAGAAGCGAACCTACCTAAGTGGTGGTAGCTTGGGCTTCTTAGGCTACTGGACACCATTAGCTCCAGAGGGATCAAACACAGGACCCGACCTCGTTGTCCGTTCCCGGAGCCGCGCCGCCGTCCCCCTTACAGAGCCAGAAGCAAGAAGGTGGTCCGGAAAATCGGCGGCTGAAGACTTCTGTCTTCTCCAAGGTAGCGCACAGCACTGCAGCTGTGCGCCATTGCTCTTCATGCACACCACACACTGCGGTCACTGATGAGTGCAGGGCGCTGGGGGGGGGGGGCGCCCTGAGCAGCAATACTGACACCTTGGCTGGCGAACTGGCACCATATATAGCCCCAGAGGCTATATAGGTGCTTTTTAACCCCTGATAGAATCCATAAAACTGCGGGAGAAAGTCCGCGAAAAAGGGGCGGAGCTATCTCCCTCAGCACACTGGCGCCATTTTTTCCTCACAGCTCAGCTGGAGGGTAGCTCCCTGGCTCTCCCCTGCAGTCAATGCACTGCAGAAAGGGTTAAAAAGAGAGGGGGGGGGGCACAATTTAGGCGCAGTATACAATATATATAGGCAGCTATAAGGGAAAACACTCTTTATATGTGATATCTCTGTGATATATAGCGCCCTGGTGTGTGCTGGCATACTCTCCCTCTGTCTCCCCAAAGGGCTTTGTGGGGTCCTGTCCTCTGTCAGAGCATTCCCTGTGTGTGTGCTGTGTGTCGGTACGGCTGTGTCGACATGTATGAGGAGGATAATGATGTGGAGGCGGAGCGAATGCCTGTAAATGTGATGTCACCCCCTGCGGGGTCGACACCGGTGTGGTTGGACTTATGGAAGGATTACGTGAAAGTGTCAACTCCTTACACAAAAGGTCGACGACACAGAACAGCCGGCTACTCAGCTTGTGCCTGTTCCAGCGTCTGAAATGTCATGGGGGGCTCTAAAAACGCCCGCTACCTCAGATGGCAGACACAGATGTCGACACGGATACTGACTCCAGTGTTGACGACGATGAGACTAGTGTACCCTCCAAATAGGTCCACCCGTTACATGATTGAGGCAATGAAAAATGTATTACACATTTATGATAATACCCCAGGTACCACATAAAAGGGTATTATGTTTGGTGAGAGAAAACTACCTGTAGTTTTTCCTGCATCTGAGAAATTAAATGAGGTGTGTGAGGAAGCGTGGTCTTCCCCCAGTAAGAAATTGATAATTTCTAAACGGTTATTGGCAGCGTACCCTTTCCCGCCAGAGGATAGGTCACGTTGGGAAACACCCCATAGGGTAGATACAGCGCTTACACGCTTATCAGAAAAGGTGGCACTACCGTCTCCGGATACGGCCACCCTGAAGGAACCTGCTAATAAAAAGCAGGGGGTTACCCTAAAAGATATAGTCACACACTCGGGCATTATATTGCGACCAGCCATTGCTTTGGCATGGATGTGCAGTGCTCCCGCTGCGTGGTCAGATTCCATGTCTGAAAATAACTATGGATAGGGACAATATTTTGCTGACAATAGAGCATATAAAAGACCTGGTCTTATATATGCGTGATGCACAGAGGGATATTTGCCGGCTGGCATAAAAAATAAGCGCTAGGTCCATTGCCGCCAGACGGGGGTTATGGACTAGGCAAGGGTCAGGCGATGCCGACTCGAATCGGCACATGGAAGTTTGCCCTATAAGAGGGTAAAACTGTTTGGGGAGGCGGTGTTGGTGGCTATTCAACACTATATATCACAACAAGTGATTGTCAAGGTGCCCCTCCTTCAGCAAGGAAAGGGTTACTATTCCACAATGGTTGTGGTACCGAAACTGAACGGTTCGGTGAGACCCATCTTAAACTTAAAATACTTGAACTTTTATATCAGAAGATTCAAGTTCAAGATGGAATCGCTCGGGGCGGTTATTACGAGCCTGGACGAGGGGTATTACAGGGTCTCCCTGGACATCAAGGATGCGTACCTGCATGTCCCCATTTACCCTCCTCACCAGGAGTACCTCAGATGTGTGGTAAAGGACTGTCTCTATCAGTTCCAGACGCTGCCGTTGGGGTTGTCCACGGCACCGAAGGTCTTTACCAAGGTAATGGTCGAAATGATGATACTCCTTCGCAAGAAGGAAGTTTAATTATCCCGTACTTGGACGATCTCCTGATAAAGGCGAGGTCCAAAGAACAGTTGGTAGTGGGGGTAGCACTCTCTCGGGAAGTGCTACAACAGCACGACTGGATTCTCAATATTCCAAAGTCACAGCTGGTCCCGACGACACGTCTTCTGTTCCTGGGAATGATTCTGGACACAGACCAGAAAAGAGTGTTTCTTCCAGTGGAAAAAGCCGAGGAGTTGTCATCTCTAGTCAGAGACATCCTAAAACCAGGACAGGTGTCGGTACATCAAGGCACATGAGTCCTGGGAAAAATGGTAGCTTCGTACGAAGCATAATTCCATTCGGAAGGTTCCACGCAAGGATGTTCCAGTGGGACCTGTGGGACAAATGGTCCGGGTCCCATCTACAGATACAATAGCGGATAACCCTGTCAGAAAAAAACAGGGTGTCGCTGCTGTGGTGGCTGCAGAGGGCTCATCTACTAGAGGGCCGCAGATTCGGAATACAGGACTCGGTCCTGGTTACCACGGATGCCAGCCTTCGGGGCTGGGGTGAAGTCACACAGGGAAGAAATTTCCAAGGAGATTTCGCTTCACATAAATATTCTGGAGCTAAGGGCCATTTACAATGCCCTAAGCCAAGCAAGGCCCCTGCTTCAGAACCAGCCGGTACTGATCCAATCAGACAACATCACGGCGGTCGCCCATGTAAACAGACAGGGGGGCACAAGAAGCAGGATGGCGATGGCAGAAGCCACAAGGATTCTCCGATGGGCGACCTACACCCGGGAGAATGGGGACTTCATCCAGAAGTCTTCCAAATGCTGGTCAACCGGTGGGAAAAACCACAGGTAGACATGATGGCGTCCCGCCTCAACAAGAAGTTGAAAAGATATTGCGCCAGGTCGGGGGACCCTTAGGCGATCGCTGTGGACGCTCTAGTGACACCGTGGGTGTACCAGTCGGTTTTATATGTTTTCCTCCTCTACCTCTCATACCCAAGGTACTGAGAATAATAAGAAGGCGAGGAGTGAAAACCATACTCGTGGTTCCGGATTGGCCAAGAAGAGCTTGGTACCCGGAACTTCAAGAGATGCTGGCAGAGGACCCTTGGCCTCTGCCGCTCAGACAAGACCTGCTGCAGCAGGGACCCTGTCTGTTCCAAGACTTACCGTGGCTGCGTTTGACGGCATGGCGGTTGAACACCGTATCCAGAAGGAAAAGGGTATTCCGGAGGAAGTCATCCCTACCCTGATCAAAGCCAGGAAGGATGTGACCGCAAGACATTATCACCGCATTTGGCGGAAATATGTTGCTTGGTGTGAGGCCATGAAGGCCCCGACGGAGGAATTTCAACTGGGTCGATTCCTGCACTTCCTGCAAGCAGGGGTGACGTTGGGCCTCAGATTGGGGTCCATAAAGGTCCAGATTTCGGCTCTGTCGATTTTCTTCCAGAAAGAACTGGCTTCACTGCCTGAAGTTTAGACTTTTGTCAGGGGAGTTCTGCATATTCAGCCTCCTTTTGTGCCCCCAGTGGCACCTTGGGATCTCAATGTGGTTTTGGCATTCCTGAAATCACATTGGTTCGAACCACTTAAGACTGTGGATTTAAAATATCTCACGTGGAAAGTGGTCATGCTGTTGGCCCTGGCGTCGGCCAGGCGGGTTTCAGAATTAGCGGCTTTGTCTTATAAAAGCCCTTATCTGATTTTCCATATGGATAGGGCAGAATTGAGGACTCGTCCTCAGTTTCTCCCAAAGGTGATCTCAGCTTTTCACTTGAACCAACCTATTGTGGTGCCTGCGGCTACTAGGGACTTGGAAGATTCCAAGTTGCTGGACGTAGTCAGGGCCCTGAAAATGTATGTTTCCAGGACGGCTGGAGTCAGAAAAACTGACTCGCTGTTTATCCTATATGCACCCACCAAGCTGGGTGCTCCTGCTTCTAAGCAGTCTATTGCGCACTGGATTTGTAGCACTATTCAGCTGGCACATTCTGCGGTAGGATTACCGCAGCCTAAATCAATAAAAGCCCATTCCACAAGGAAGGTGGGCTCATCTTGGGCGGCTGCCCGAGGGGTCTCGGCTTTACAACTTTGCCGAGCAGCTACTTTGTCAGGGGCAAACACGTTTGCTAAATTCTACAAATTTGATACCCTGGCTAAGGAGGACCTGGAGTTCTCTCATTCGGTGCTGCAGAGTCATCCACACTCTCCCACCCGTTTGGGAGCTTTGGTATAATCCCCATGGTCCTTACGGAGTCCCCAGCATCCACTAGGACGTCAGAGAAAATAAGATTTTACTCACCGGTAAATCTATTTCTCGTAGTCCGTAGTGGATGCTGGGCGCCCATCCCAAGTGCGGATTCTCTGCAATACTTGTAAATAGTTATTGTTACACAAATCGGGTTTTGTTGTGAGCCATCTGTTCAGAGGCTCCATTTGTTATCATACTGTTAACCGGGGTTCCTATCACGAGTTATATGGTGTGATTGGTGTGGCTGGTATGAGTCTTACCCGGGATTCAAAATCCTTCCTTATTGTGTCAGCTCTTCCGGGCACAGTGTCCTGAGGATTGGAGGAGGGTTATAGGGGGAGGAGCCAGTGCACACCAGATAGTCCTAAATCTTTCTTTAGATGTGCCCAGTCTCCTGCGGAGCCGTCTATTCCCCATGGTCCTTACGGAGTCCCCAGCATCCACTACGGACTACGAGAAATAGATTTACCGGTGAGTAAAATCTTATTTAATCCCTTGTGTGTGTGTTACTGTTATTTGCTGTGTCAGCCTTTATGTGTGTTCTGTGTAATAATCCTGAAAGTAGTGCTGCTACCGATCTCATATCATTTGTAGTAACTTGGAAAAGATGAGATATGAGGTGCACTCTGGAAGCTTATAGGGGGTTAATCAGAGATGAACGCAGATGTGACATCACGCAGCCCCCCAGAAAATGGTCCCGGCCCGCCCACGTTCACCCTTCAGGGATGCGGCCACAATGTGTGTGGCTGCTGCGCATGTGCATTTTGCCACCACCAGCAAACTGTGCTGCGGGCCGCTATTGCAGTTGGGTCTGAATGACCCCCATAGGGTTTTGGCTCCTGATATGTATCTGTTTTACTTACCTGCAATACTATAATGTAACTTGAATTGTTTCTGTGATTTAAAGGATATTTTATCCATGTTGTGCAGAGTAAAGTATTTTTTAAGTTTAAAATATAGAGAGAAATCTGTGTATTAAAGATATGAAATAAAGTTGTTTAAAAACAAAAGATTTCCGTTGAGTCTTTTTATGTGTCTGTGTATTATCTTATTACCAGATAATTGTCGCTATGGTGACAGAAACAATTTCCTGTTAATGTGTCACTTGTATTGTTACTTTTGTGTCCAGTGGGTGGGCTCGGAAATGTTATCCTTTTCCTCGCAGCCCCAGTTGCTGGAGAAAATGAAGGAGGAGCTGTTGACGGGTCACGTTCCGCTTGAGTTGACAATTTTCTCACCAGCAGGTCTTTCCACCTCTGCAGACTTGTGTCCGGAAAGAGAGATACAACGTAGGCTTTAAACCTAGGATCGAGCACGGTGGCCAAAATGTAGTGCTCTGATTTCAACAGATTGACCACCCTTGAATCCTGGCAAAGCGAATGAAGGGCTCCATCCACAAGTATTTCCAGGGAAGACGTTAAGTCTGAGGGACTATGCACAGGCCCAAATGATAATTATTTTATGATCCTACTATGTATGAACCAACCGATAGAGGGAATAATCCGAAAGTGTTAATACCAAAGATTAGCTAATCAGGTTGGAGGTGCGCCATTAAGCAAATTGCAATGACTGGTTAGGGGGTTTAGGAAAAAACGCTAGTGGCCTTATATCTAAAGAAGCCTTAATGTGTGGCGCACTCTTTTTTTTTTTGTTTCATGAATAAATTAAAACATTACTTTTATTTTTATTTAAGATAGATTTTTCAATAGGCATGACATAAGTACCAACCAAGTATATCATTGTAAAACCCTGTACCCTGTAGAATCCCCAATCACATGTGTTACCCATTCAGTACATATATAAATTGATAACTGACCACATCACAAAGATATGCACATTGAATAAAACAATATTGTTAATAAAAGACCTGTGTCTTCAGGACATTTAGGCTTACATATATATATAGTACATGATTATACAATAATTCATAACTGATTAATCAATGGGGTGTGCATTTAGATATCATGGGGAACATGGAATGATTGATGGTGAATAACCGGAAGTGCCAAAGATGGTCAGTTGAGCTAATTGCACTGGCCGATCTTCTCCTGAAGATGACAGACTGGCTCCATGAGTCTTGGATCTCCTAGTCACATCAATTGGGCTTCTCAATAGGCCCTGTCAGCAAAGAGGTCATTCTTGTTCATCATGGCATGTTGTTTGTCCAAAGCAAAGGTCCATCAGATATTCATTATCATGTCCTCTTTCTCCTGACATAAAACCCTCATAAAATGTCATTAAGTTCTGGTTATCTAAATACAAGGGTCTCTATTGATAGATACGAACTCTCTGTCAGGTGATAGAACACAAAGGTCGAGAAGAAAACATTACTGTCAGGAGAATTAGCTCTATATGAGAATTGAGATATTAATTACTGATGCTAAAATGCTATATGTATAAAAGCATAATTTCTGAGGCAATACAGATGTATATTTGATTTTTCTTCATCATTCCTGCCTTTTGTTTAATCTCTAAACACAACATATAATTAATCAAATATTCATCGTATTAAACTTAATTTTCCCCAAATGAGTGTAGTAGTGCGAGATATGAGATAGGAAAAGGAAAACCCGTTCTCTGGATGCAATCGCCGACACAAGTCCATTGAGTATCGATGTGAAAAGTCTCAACTCTCCAGAAAACTTGGACAGATAAGGGAAATGAAAGAGGTAGCGACAGAATGTGTTCTTTTCTTCTACAACCTAGCTATAAGTTGTGGTTCCTTCTCACTATGTGTGTGTATTTGGAGCATGAGCATGTAAGCATCTATTAAGAGTATATTTCTGATAATTTACCTATGTGATAATACTACTATATTGCTATGTGTGATAATACTACTATATTGCTATGTGTGATAATACTACTATATTGCTATGTGTGATAATATTACTATATTGCTATGTGTGATAATTTTACTATATTGCTATGTGTGATAATACTACTATATTACTATGTGTGATAATACTACTATATTACTATGTGTGATAATACTACTATATTGCTATGTGTGAGAATACTACTATATTACTATGTGTGATAATACTACTATAATACCTATGTGTGATAATACTACAGGTTGAGTCTCCCTTATCCAAAATGCTTGGGACCAGAGGTATTTTGGATATCGGATTTTTCCGTATTTTGGAATAATTGCATACCATAATGAGATATCATGGCGATGGGACCCAAGTCTAAGCACAGAATATATTTATGTTTCATATACACCTTATACACACAGTCTGTAGGTCATTTTAGCCAATATTTTTTATAACTTTGTACATTAAACAAAGTGTGTGTACATTCACACAATTCATTTATGTTTCATATACATATTATAAACACAGCTTGAAGGTCATTTAATACAATATTTTTAATAACTTTGTGTATTAAACAAAGATTGTGTACAATGAGCCATCAGAAAACAAAGGTTTCACTATCTCACTCTCATTCAAAAAAGTCCGTATTTCGGAATATTACGTATTTCGGAATATTTGGATATGGGATACTCAACCTGTACTATATTGCTATGTGTGATTATACTACTATATTACCTATGTGTGATAATACTACTATATTGCTATGTGTGATAATACTACTATATTGCTATGTGTGATAATACTACTATATTGCTATGTGTGATTATACTACTATATTGCTATGTGTGATTATACTACTATATTGCTATGTGTGATAATACTACTATATTACTATATGTGATAATACTATATTGCTATGTGTGATAATACTACTATATTGCTATGTGTGATAATACTACTATATTGCTATGTGTGATTATACTACTATATTGCTATGTGTGATAATACTACTATATTGCTATGTGTGATAATACTACTATATTACTATATGTGATAATACTATATTGCTATGTGTGATAATACTACTATATTGCTATGTGTGATAATACTACTATATTGCTATGTGTGATAATACTACTATATTGCTATGTGTGAGAATACTACTAAATTACTATGTGTGATAATATTACTATATTGCTATGTGTAAGAATACTACTATATTGCTATGTGTGATAATACTACTATATTGTATGTGTGAGAATACTACTATATTACTATGTGTGATAATACTACTATATTACTATGTGTGATAATACTACTATATTGCTATGTGTGAGAATACTACTATATTGCTATGTGTGATAATACTACTATAATGCTATGTGTGGGCTACTGCAGTGTAGGTAACTGGGGTCATTACCATAAGCTTGCTCCGTGGCTTCTTTTCGGGCCGTGTGAGTATTTTTTCACACGAGCATCCAAGGACAGGCAGGCATTTGATTGTTACATAAATTATAAAGATTATAAGAATTATTATAACAGTGTAATATTTGGTAAAGTTAATTTTTAACATTCCGGCTCCGATCCATCTGAAGGGGTCCCAATCAGCCATTTGGGTCATATGTTCTTGTATATCCTGCAGCAACGTAACCTTTTCAATGGGATTATAATTATCTGAGATGATAAAACAACACATTCCTTTACATTGTTCACAACCACTTCCTGCTTTAAGTAACAGATAGTCAATGGCTACTCTATTTTGTATCATACCATCTCTTACTTCTCCAAGTTCTTCATTTATAAGAGCAATAGCCGTACTGGTGGCATTTATGGTTTTAGCCAATCCGCAGGCTATGCTATTTACCACCCTTGTGTTATACAGGCTGAGTCCTGGGGCTCCTATGAGTGAAAAGGCTAATGCTGAGTATTGTGCCTCGCTAAGTAATGGTAAGTCTGATCGGCAATCAGGATCTAATGACCTTTTTTCTTTACTGTGAGAGTCCAAAGTAGTTATGTTTACATGAGCTGCTACAAAGGTGAGTCTGCCCAAATAACAAATATCCATGTGATCTTCTGGGTAATAAGAATATTCAATATCCCCACATACTAA